>NC_044314.2:39824083-40021583 GCF_007474595.2 Lynx canadensis
TATCTATCATTGCCCCTTCCTAGATGCAGATACTTTAAAGTCTTTTCTGGTATTACCATCATATTATAAGTAACAGCCTTTTACTGTACTTTCTTGTTTTTGTTTCTGTATTAAATTATTATGCCTATATTTATTGCTGACAACTCATTCAAAGTATGTATTATGAAAACTTTTCATACAACTTTCTTTCTTTCTTGGAGTTGATATTTGCCTCTTTTTATGTTTCTTTGCCTCATTTTTTAGACACCTAAAATGAATTCAAATCTGTGATTGTTTTTTCTTTGATGATGCCTTCCTGCAGTTCCTCTCTTGCCCCAGTCTGACTGGTTGCCCCTTATTTTTGCTGCTTAGCTATTGTCCTGTGTCTGCCTTTCAAAGTCATCTTGGGACTTCTCTTTGCCACTTCCTTGTGTTGGATTTACTACTTCCTGGAATCAACCGTATCTGCTTCTGTTTGTTTGTTTATGGGTATACATTCTCTAGAGGCTTCCTGGGAATATTTGAGGGTCTATCCATTAACTTTTGCTGGGTAACAATCCACCCGAAAACTTAGTGGCTTAAAGCAGTTTGTTCAGTTCTATGGAGTCAGCTGTTTTAGTTCTTCAGATCTACCGGCTTCAGGGCTGGAGAGTCTAGAATGGCTTCTCTTCCTTATTTGTGACTTCAGTTGGGATGGTTGATAGGGCTGAGGCCTCATTCATGTATGTGGTCTCTCATCTTTGGAGACTATCTTTGGCTTCTTCATGGTGATCTCTGGGTTTACAGTAGCATGAGAAGGCAAGCCCAAGTGCACAACCACTTTTGAGCTTCTGCTATTGCATCATGTTTGCTCATGTCTCAAAATTCAAAGCAAGTCACATAACCAAACCCAGTTTCAGGGGGTGTGGAAACAGATGCCATATCTTGATGGGAGAAACTGCAAAATAGTGTAATCATTTTTTTAAAGCTACCCACCTTGCCTATATTTTTATTTTTAATTTTTTTAATGTTTATTTTTGAGAGACAGAGAAAGACAGAGCATGAGTTGGGGAGGAGCAGGGAGGGAGGGAGACGCAGAATCTGAAGCAGTCTCCTACAGCACAGAGCCTGATGCAGGGCTTGAACTCACGAGCCGTGAGATCCTGACCTGAGCCAAAGTCAGACACTCAACCGACGGAGCCACCCAGGTGCTCCAATCATTTCTTCTTTAATAACACTTTGCCAAATACAGCCAATGGTAATCAGCATACACACCTAAGTTTCCATTTTTTAATGTTTAGAGCTCCCCTAAAGCTCATTGCCTAACATGGTCAGCACTGTAAGTCAAAAGAGGCAACAGCAGTATTAAATGTGTGCCACTTACTGTATCATGATTTTTCCAGCTACTACCAGAATACTCATCAAATGTCACATATTTTTAGTTTAGTTTTGTTTTTCGTTTGTTTCTAATAATAGCCACCAACTTCTTATATCAGTTCTCAGTATTGATCAGGAAAGATTAGGCTATCCTCTAGTAACAGTTTACAAATCTCTGTGACTTACAGCTACCAAGGTTTATTTCTTACTCACAAAAGTTCACTGAGGCTCTGTGACTCTCCAGGGTAGTTCACTTCCACAGAGTAACAAAGGGCTCCAGTTCATTTCCTTTGACTCCACCATCTCAACCAAAGGCCTCTGTGGTCTCCTTGCAGTGGAAGAGAAAGCTGGAGGGACACGTACTTCCTGTTAAATAAACGTCTTGGCCTCAGACTGCTTCATGTTTTCTGTATTAATGGTGAGAGCTACACTCATGGCTCTTCCAAGTTACAGTAGGTCTGAGAAATGTAGGGCATCCCATGGACAGTTGGTAAGTCAGTGTCTCTCACAAATGTTATTAAAATTCTAAAAAGTGTCCAGAGTGCTGGATCTACATTATCCTTTTTGGTAGACTAAGTAATATTTCAAGTATGTTATAAACTGTAAATCATATTCAAAATTGATGATGACAAGGATTAATAAGGCACAAGTCAGGGAAAGGGTATAAGCTCAAACTCTTAAAAACATACCTTTAAAAAAAACAGGAATTTAAGAAATAATAAGTAACACCAAGTTGGAAAGTTTATAAGGTTTATGAATGGAATTGTGAGAAATATTTTTTGATTAGTAGAGAAGAACAGATGACAGAGACTATAAAACTGACCAGTTCAAACTAATTCTTGAAGCAATTTAAAAAATAATCCATATCAAGAATATACATCTGGGGGGTACCTGGGTGGCTCAGTCTGTTAAGCATCTGACTTCAGCTCAGGTCATGATCTCACAGTTTTGTGAGTTTGAGCCCTGCGTCAGGCTCTGGGCTGTCTGAGCAGAGCCCGCTTTGGATCCTCTGCCTCCTTCTCTCTGCCCCTCCCCTGCTCACCCTCTATCTCCCTCTCTCTCTCAAAATAAATAAACATTAAAGAAAAGAATAGGGGTGCCTGGGTGGCTCAGTCGTTAAGCCTCTGACTTCGGCTCAGGTCATGATCTCACAGTTCGTGGGTTTGGGCCCTGTGTCGGGCTCTGTGCTGACAGTTTGGAGCCTGGAACCTGCTTCAGATTCTATGTCTCCCTCTCTCTCTGCCCTTTCCCCGCTCATGCTCTGTCTCTCTCACTCTCAAAAATAAGTAATAAAACATTTTTAAAAATTTAAGAAAAGAAAAGAACAGACATCTGGAAGTTAGGTTCAAGATTATCAGAGATTAAATTGATAATCATGGTCATCAAAATAAGGAGGTTCTTTGGACAACTAGGCCAGAGAATGTTGATGCTGTTCAAAGAGAAAACAGAGGCAGTAGTTTGGTGTGTGGCTTTTTTTTTACCACATTGATTTCATTCAGATCCTGGGTTTAACCTCTACTGGTCATTTAACATCCTTTCCTATGAACATAGAAATAAAAATAATATTTATTTGCTATGGGTTTTATATGTAAAATAATGGACACATAGTGCCTGGTACCTGACTTCTCAATAAATTATTAATAGCCTTTGAAAGAAATTTAGTGGGAAGGGGTAAGAAAATGGTGATCTTGGTCAGTTGGCCAGCAGGGCCATCGCACTGTTTCTCTAAGAGGATAAAGTACTCCTTTGTCGGGTTCTAATGTTTTTCTTTGAGTCCTTTCGTTACGTTTCTTTACACATTATTTTTAATCTCTTGGCTTTTTTTATTTAGACATTTTTAACCAGATATGATTTTAGATTTGATTTTGTCCTACAATAATGTTACAATTAATTCCCCTAGCCTTTGAGTATTAGAAATTTGGTAATGTAAGTTGAAGTAGGGCATAAGGAACTGAGATTATGTTGAGAATTACACATATAGGTTTGAGGCTCTAACTGGGGTCACTTACTTATGCCTTTTCGGACATAATGACAATGGTCTTGAAAAATAGAAAGTCACCTGGTCATTAAATCAAGCTGCTTCTACTACCTTCATAGTATTATAATATCTTCCTTTCTTGTTTTACAGTTTATAAATAGTTTAATATTAATTTAAGTGTGACCCATTAGAATGTCACTGACTTCCATCCAATATTAAAATATCATGCCATTCAAGGATAAATCTTAGAAAGAGCAGGCATGTAAAATAGGACAAATTTAAGGAAAGCAAAATAAAATCACAAATGACATCTAGTGAAGAAACCTTGAAAGGGAATTGTCTTTAATTAGTTCACAGTTGGAGATTGTTCATACTGCTTATTTTAGTTAAGTCTTTCATTTGGGGAGAAACAAGCTATTTAACTTTCAGGATGCTTGCGGGTACTCAGGGAGCAACTTGAATCCCCTATCTTATTGAATAAAATGCTATCCTCCATAAAGTGTAACTTTATTAGGAAAAAAATATGATCTATGAAGTGTGATAATCTACTGGAGTTTGTTACACATCAGCAACAAGAGAAAAACAAAGGTAACTTAAAACTTTAAACTCCTAGCATGGGTATTGTATATGAGTCACTGGTATTTATTTTAGTCAATGAAATTACCTCAGGAACTTTTGTAAGTGGACATCCTTCCTACTGGACTTAATACGAGACCTAGTATATGCCTTTGGGGAAAGAACATAAGGTTTTTCTTTGTGGAGAACATAAGAAATGAGAGAAATCCTGATAAATAGGTTAAGTACTTCAGTTTTATAAAGTTCATGAACAAATAGGGCACATTCAGAAAGTCATGAAACTTTTACAATATTCCATAGGCTGCTACTTTGCTAAAACCTGGTCTTGTAATATGCTTGTAATCATCATCTCTTCTTTAGTTCATGGAAGGTTTACTCACTTCAGGTATCTCTATATAATAATACTGGGGAGCACTTTCTAACTAGAGGTTTATGCAAACAGTGGGATTTTACCAGAGTTGACTGAAACCTGTCTGAAACTGCACTATGAGTGATAGCTGTATACATTTTTCATAATATTTTTTAGCCATTGTCCATTTATAATGAAATACATGGAGATGGCATAGAATATTTAGTGAGTACATTTATAAACTTTCATTTCCTTCTGACTCAGGATGTGATGAGAACACGTAGCGAAATGTAATCATGAAATAGTCTTTGGCCCTAATTTACTTTCTTCTCCTTCTAGGTCCTATGACACTTCTGTCTGTATCTTTAAGACAAATCTTGTTTCATACTCTTCTTCATGAAAAGACACTTTCTAGTTTCATGGTCTCAAACTCTATATTTATCCTCATCCTCAAAAGTCAATTAAAACGTATTGTGATAGCTGTTTTGCACAGTAATATTTACACTCTGCTAGCTTCCTGCTTTGCTTCTTAACTAGGAAAAATTTCTATATTCCTATGTGATCCTTTGACAACTCTGCTTGTCCTTCTCCCATCTCAGTACTGTTTCTTTTCCTTTGTGCCACATTTTCTGTAACCTATGAAAAAAATATGGTGATGTTTTAATAGAGAGAATAACTTCTTTGCTAGTTTTAAGTAGTAAATGTATTACGCCTTTGTTCAAAACATGGATACCTTGATATTTCATTTGTAACACCCTCTAACACTTCGACCAGCTCAGGGAAGAAGGGGAAAGGAAGGTCTCCTATTTAGATATTTTACTTTCACTGTTTTGGGAGGGTTATACATTTGCAAAAATTAAAATAAGTGATTAAATATCTAACTTGTCCAAGTAAATATTTAAATTTTTTTTTCAACGTTTATTTATTTTTGGGACAGAGAGAGACAGAGCATGAACGGGGGAGGGGCAGAGAGAGAGGGAGACACAGAATCGGAAACAGGCTCCAGGCTCTGAGCCATCAGCCCAGAGCCTGACGCGGGGCTCGAACTCACGGACCGCGAGATCGTGACCTGGCTAAAGTCGGACGCTTAACCGACTGCGCCACCCAGGCGCCCCCCAAGTAAATATTTAATGTCATTCTGTTAGCCCAATACCCAGTCTTGAAATATTTATTTCAACTGTCCATCACCTACTTCTGTCATTCAATCATCAAACTCCTTTTTCCTAATAAATCATGAGTTTGCCCCTTCTTTTATGTTTCCCTACCACTAACATTCAGGTTCTAATAACCCGTCTCTTAGCTGAGCTTCTGAACTCTAGACTTGTGCTTTCTGCCACTCCTTTTCTACATAAAGCCCCAGGTTATTCCTCGCTCTTCCTCATTTTATTCATGATACTCTTTTTCAAAATCCTGCAGTATTAATACTTTTTAATGCTACAGAGGGGTTGTCCATGTTCCAGCACAGAGTTTCTCAACCTTAGCACTATTGGCATTTGGACTGGATAATCTTTTGTTGTGTGAGGCTGTCCTGTGCATTGTAGGCCTCTATCCATTAGATAACAGTTACATCCCTGCAGTGGTGACCACCAAAAATGTCTCCAGACGTTCTCAAACATCCCAGGGGATGGAGCAGGGAGGTTATAAGCACCCCCAGCTGAGAAACACTGTTTTACATCCACTTAACTTTTTTTGTATTGGTTAGAATTATGTTCTAGCTGTAGCCAAACAACCTGAATAACTGTAGTTTGAAGAAATGGAAAATTATTTGTTTATGTATTTAAAGGAATCTGTAGGTGAGCAGTTTCTGAAATTGGTACAGTAGCTTAATTATGTTAGGACTCCCTATCTCTGAGATTCTCTTGGCCTTTCCCTCATGATTACAGTACAGCTGGTACAAATTCAGCTATCACATCCTCTCTCAAACAAAAAGAAGTGAATTGGGGAGTTAGGTACGGGACATACTCACGAAATTTGCAATTACAACTCATTGACCAGAATAATGTCTTATGATCTGCGTTCATTCCAAGGGAACCTGAGTCTCTAGTCCAGGAAAAGGAGAAGAGGATGGGAAACAGATATTGCAAGAGTCTAACTTCACATGTCCTAGCTCCACATATTCACCAGATGAACTGTCCACTATGTATTATTTGGAATAAATGATTCTGGAAGCTAAAACAAAATGTCACAACTTTTAAACCTATTGAGTGTTTATTTCTTGCTCAAAAAGTCCAATGGGGATATCCTTGATTAGTGAGCAACCTTTTTGTACTGTCTCTCAGAGACCCAGGCAGCTTTTAGCTTATGGCTTTGCCATTCCCAAGGTCCTGGTTCCCCCTGCCATCCTCGACCTCTGACCTGTGGATTGAAGAGCAAAAGGATTGTAAAGGATTTTGCAGGTGTTTTGGCCGAGGCCAGGAATTGACTTATGCCATTTCCAGTGACATCTTAATGGCCAGAACATGGCTAAGATAATAGCTAACTGCAGGTAGCCAGTCTCTATCACTTACCCCAAAGAAAATACTATCTTCCATGTCTGCCCCTCTGTGTGCTTTCACACCTTTCCATCACTCCTGCCTTTCTCTTTTCCGGAATGCCCTGCCTTTGGTTTCTTGTCTCTGAAAACCATAACTCTTCAGCGTGTCCTACTGACGTCTTCTTTGACTATAACATTTCAAAGCAACCACTTCTTCCTTTGAAAGCTGGTGCAATATCGTGATTGAAAGAGAAGCTGTGGGGTCACAAAAGTAGGGTTAAATAACAAAATTCACTAGTTTTGTAAACTTACCCACTGTTTAACTTCCATGACTCTTAGATTTCTCAGGTTTCAAACTGGGGCAATATTAAGGTAGAGATTAAATGAAATAATTTCCTTAACAGAGCACTTAACATATAATAAGTAACCAAATAAAGATTATTTTTATAATTTTATCTTCCAGATTAGTTACTGCTTATGCTACTTATTGGGTACCTTGCTGCATACCACGTTTTTCTTTTGTGCTTAATTCAATATTTCCCTAAGCCACTAAAGCAGCACACCTTCAGTCAGTGTCTATCTTACTGGTATTATTGGAAGAGGCACTGAGGAAGGGGAAGCTGAAGTTTCTTTGTTACCTTGTCCCTGAGTGCAGGCCGACGACCTGCTGGGAGCCATACCACTGATTCCTATGCCTCAAGAGGCTGAGGGGCCCTTCCCTGACTCAAAAATTGAAAAGCCCTAACGTGATAACGTCTGCGTATTTAATAGCAATTGATTCACATAAAACCCACAAAGGGACCCAGTTATTTATAATGTATGCATTTTAAGGAAATGCACATTTTCTGAGTCACAACTGGTGTCCACCAGCACATTTCATTAATCAAAGCAGCTCTCCTCTACTGCCACTCCAGATCCTGTTTTCACTGGTGCCTGCCTCTGTAATCAATTCTCCACAGAGCTGTGCTCTTTTTCAAAATGTAAATCAGGTTATGCCCCTGCTTAAACCCTCTAGTGGCTCCGGTGACCCTCAAAGTAAAACCTAAATGTATTGCCCGGGCATGCAAAGTCACACGTGATTGGTTCTTACCTCTCTGATTTTATCCCCCATCGCTTGGCAACTTAGCTTGCCCGGCTACATCGGCCTTCTCTCAATGTCTTGAACTTCCCAATCTCCTAGTTGTCTAATGGTCTTAGAACTGC
Organism: Lynx canadensis; assembly: GCF_007474595.2. Taxonomy (NCBI): domain Eukaryota; kingdom Metazoa; phylum Chordata; class Mammalia; order Carnivora; family Felidae; genus Lynx; species Lynx canadensis. The sequence continues at coordinate 39,831,998 of NC_044314.2, forward strand.
TGTTTCTCTCTGCCAGAATCACTCCTGCTTCTCATGTTTACATGATTCACCCCTTCTTACCATTCAGGTATCAGTTTAAATGGCACTCCTCTGAAATACTTGCCTGATATTCGTATCCAAAGAGCAGTTGGCCTTAGTAGATTCTTTGCTTTTGAGCCCTCAAGTTCTATATAAAGAGTAGGCTGAAATACATAAAATGTACAGAGTGTTGAGGCTTTTATGATACTGGAGGCTCTGCACTGTCACCTTCCTACAAACAGAGGCATGAATATGGATAACCAAGTAAGTACATACGCAGAAGCCTTGCTGGAAATTCTCTTACGTGAAAAATCTGGTTTTGGGACATTGAGAATATACTTTGTCCTTAAATTTATATATGCCACCAGCCTTCATGGCCGGAAGATAATCTTTCCTTACTTTTAATCTGTTGAAGGTTATGCAGAATTCTCTTTGCCTCCACAGGGCAGTTCAGAGAGAGGGTCCATCAGAAGTTTGCTATAGGACAGAATTTGCAGAAGAGCACTTTGCCATGCAGGGAGGGATGTGGGCAATTGCAGTAAGCATTGACAGATGACACAGGCCCTTGTTGCTTATGCTAAGAAGAGACTTAGATAACTCTAATGCTAGAGGCTTCCAATCTAGGTTTTTAGAGGAGACTGAACACAGTGGTTTTTCTTGGCCTTATCCAATTCTATAACATGGAAATTATAATTCTCAGGATATGAGTTTTATCTCTGTTTATATCCCTTGTTGAATGCTATTAAATATATGAATAGAAAGAAAGTAGAAAATACTGTATGGTGAGTTTGGGTCTTTGTTTAAACAATTTTCCATTTTGCAGATGCTTAATTAAAAGCAGTTAATTTGCATGGTTTTTGAGGTTCATAAATAAGTAAAAAAATAGATTTTTATTCTTTCATGCAACCTTACAAATTTCATCTACAAATATTTACTGATTCCTTTTTCATATTCTTGTTGCTCTATTAAAAAACAATAATTTGAAGCTTTCTACTATAAGATGTTATCATTAAGTACTAAAACCATTAATAATTATTATTAGTATGAATTTTTATAAAACCTCAGAGTTAAAATTTATGTTTATGCATACCATGTAAGTTCCAAGAAAATGTTCTGCAAAATTCTGTTTTCTTAGACTCTTACATATCTACCATTTTTAATTTTTATCTGACTTACATATTTTACTTGTATTTTATATTGATACCTAATGGAGGAGTTGCATTTTTATGTAATTTTTTTAAGTTTTATTTATTTACATAATCTCTACACCCCACATGGGGCTCGAACTCACAACCTTGAGATAAAGAGTCATGTGCTCTTCCAAAGGAGCCAGCCAGGTGCCCCATATTTTTATGTAATTTCAATAGTGTTTTTAAAATCATTGAAGAAAAGTTACAATGTATTGTTATTATGATTACATTACTTTAAATTGTCCATTAAATACATACATATACATGTATATATAAACAAGTATACATACATGAAGACCATGTGAAAACAATTTGTGAAAATATGAGTTTCTGAATATTAAATATAAAATTTTTGTTTTTAAAAAATTTTTTCAATATTTATTTACTTTTGGGAGAGAGACAGAGTATGGGCGGGGGAGGAGGCAGAGAGAGAGAGGGAGACACAGAATCTGAAGCAGGCTCCAGGCTCTGAGCTGTCAGCACAGAGCCCGATGCCGGGCTCAAACTCGTGAACTGTGAGATCATGACCTGAGCCAAAGTTGAACACTTAACTGACTGAGCCAGCCAGGTGCCCCTAAAATTTTCGTTTTATCAGAAAAACGGTGATACATATATTTCTAAAACACTAATTATTCCTATATATAGGTGATCACAGATACTGGTGGTAGAGAGATAAAGACTTTCCTCCAGAGTCTTGTGATTTAAAAAAAAAATTTATAATTATTTTAATTGAAGTATAGTTGCCACACAATGTTACATTAGTTTCAAGAGTACAACATAGTGATTTGACAACTCTGTATATGATGCTGTGCTCACCACAACAAGCGTAGCTACCATCGACTATATTCCCTATGCTATACCTTTTAGCACCATGACTTCCAGAACGGGAAGCTTGTGCTAGGCTGGAAGCCAGAGTCTCGTAACTCAGTAAATGAATGGTAAGTAATCACATCAGGTGAATCTATATAAATCTTCTGGAAAAGTTTGCATGAAATGTGCTATTTTTGATTGACATATCTTCTGTAATTTGGTGTTAAAATGAAAGAAGTTAGTTGAGTGGAGACTAATCTGAATGACTTCATCCAATGCTTTGGTTTTCTTTCAATATACTATCTAAATACTGAATATTTCATCATATATGTATATTACACACATATATTTATACATACAAACATAAATACGCGTATAAATATATATTTGTGCATCTGCATATATATATGAATTCAGTAAGTTGCCTTTCGGTTTTTTTATGGTGCTTTACTGCTAGTATGGTAAGGATACCTCTGTCAAACTTTTTATCTAATTTTCCTTATTCTTATTAAGTACAAGATAAGTTCCTGAGTCTTGCAATGCGGAGAAAATATAAGTTGTTTGTATTTAAAAAACAGGCAAGGACTTCTTTATTTTATCATGTTGATAGAGATAAACATCAAAAAGTAGTTGACACCCAAATGAATAAGTGATCTTCAGCACCTGGGTATCTCCTGGAAGTAGAATATTAGCATAGCATAATATTCATATAGCAAGATTTTGCGTTTATCGATAATATTTGGTTGATATGAATGACAATACCTTTCCCATAAATTTCCCCCATGTGAATTCATGTGAGCTGAGTATTATTATTTTCAAATTATAGATGTGTAACTTCAAATACCTTGAGATTAAGTGACTTGTACAAGAAAGCAAATGGATAAACAGTAGCTTCTAAGTGTACACCCTGTCCACTTTCCATTATTCTGTTGAATTACTGAGCTGTTCAGTTGTAGCCTTCAGTGGGAGAAAGGGCCTTGGAGCGAAATGCTGCAGACCTAGCTTCCACTAATTGCCCGTGTGATTCTGACTCCCAAGTCTTACACCTCCTATTTGGCCAGTAGCTACATCTATGATAACATTCTTAATTTAGCTTATGTATAAACAGGGATGCAGAAACTAAATCCACCTGATTTGCTATGGAAATTGGTTGTCTAAAGTAGAAACCACATATCCATTGAGAAGGAAGTCTAGTAAATTAGTTGATGCCTGGAAATAATTGCTTTTCCAGATGGGCTTATAATGGATTTATGAAGTATAAATAGAACATAAAACAAAGTTACCTAGTTAAAAGATGGAAAGGTTTTGAATCTTTGTATACATAGAACAAATATCAGTTCAAACAGATGAGGTTCTCTTGAAGAAATTAAATTAGTAGTAGTAGATGTGAATTACACAAATACTGAGTTAGAGGTTTACATTAGTAGTAATATTAACTCATTTAAGGGTAGTCTTTTTCTCTTTTTACTTAATTTCTTGTAAAATCATTTGTTTCACCTAAGACTGTATTTTATGAAATGAGCTGCAATTGTAGAATCCTAATATATTATTTGCTATAAAATATATTTGCATATGATAATGATATTGCATAATAGATGCTCAATGAATGTTTCCAAATGAACTGAATGAGTTAATGGAATCTATTGAGATATTAACACTTTAATGTATTTCAACATTTTTTTTTAATAGCAGATGGGATATTTCACACTTCAACATTGATCTTCTCTCTTTCTCCATCTCTCTGGCTCTTTCTCTCAATTCTCTAACTCTAATTCAAATCAGCCCTACATGGTACCTTTTATTCCTGTGCCATATTTGTTTCATAACTGGAAGCCTAACATAGGGAATATAGTCAATGGTATTGCAATAGTGTTGCATGGTAACAAATGGTAGCTATACTTGTGGTGAGCATAGCATGACGTATAGAGTTATCAAATTACTATGCTGTGCACCTGAGACTTATGTAACATTGTATATCAGCTATACTCAAATAAAAAATGAGCCCCATGAGGGGCATCTGGCTGGCTCAGTAGGTGAAACGTCCAACTCTTGATCCAATGATCATGATTTCAAGCCCCACGTTGGGCATAGAACCTACTTTTAAAAAATGAGCCCCATGCAAAAGTGCATTATTTTAATTAATAAGTGCTCACTGCTTTGGCCTCAATGCCTAAAAGATAGCTTGACTCATAATAGGTGCTCAAGAAATATATATTAAATGAATGAATAAATACATATAGCTTTTTATACATTGACCAAATTTCTTCATTTGCTTCTTGATTCTTCTATAATAATTTATATGAAATGGGCTATAAAATTCTTTACTAATATGTCTTTAAGTTTATTGAGAGTACTTTTAGAACACTAATATACTAAGGTAAAAATATACGATGAAATTTTACTGACCTTGAAATTTGTTAAATGAATTACACATGTCTTCCAAAATGAGGTTTTCTTTCTTTTAATAATTAATTCAGTTACCCCAAACCTGAATCCTGTAAGCCACACATATATTATTATTCTGTCCTTAGTTCCCTCTTGCTCCATTGCTAAATCCAATACTGACTATTACCAGCACCCCTCTACACTCACCCCTCCCACTCTCCAGTGCCCCCCCCCCATTACCCAAGTGCCCTCAGGCTATTATTCATGCAAAGGGATCAACTCTAGCTATTCTCACCCTTCAGAGAAGTGAAAATCTGATTGGTCCCTTAAAGAGCTCTCCCATGCTTCTGCTGTTATTGTAGGAAATGAGTGCCCCTGAAGTCAGAGGTAGACATACTCTGCCTCTGTATTGATCAAGACAGTCACCATTACTCCTGGTTGGATGACCTATCTGCTAGTCATGTAGTAGTTTACTAAGGTGTATGGGGAGAAAGGGACAGTATTAAGCCCAGCTACATTTGTTCCACACCCTAGTAGGTGGGGGTGGCCAGTGGTTCAGTTCTCTGACTTCTCAGCTCTTTCAGTTTAAGCTCTACACAGTCATGCCCACTCTGCCTGCTCTCAGTTTCAGGGAGACAGGGTCAGATTCTACCTTAAACTTGGTCTTCATCATGACAGCCAAGAATCAGATTTCCCCCTTTTTCACAGTGAGTTTTCTGAACATGTATAGGTCTTATTTGCTAGATTTTTTGTAGATCATTTTACAAACTGATAAATGAATTCTGAAAAGACCTTTCATCTTTTCTATGAATTTGGCAACTAAAGTCAATTGCATTTGATCACAAATCCACATCTATAGATAAGAGTCAAGGTCTTTTACCAGAAAAGGAGTGTGGGAAAGCTAGCAGAGCAAACCAAGAACCAATCTATCACACAGGGTAAATGTTATCAGTTCCCTGCTCTTCCTCCTAGTAAACTAGATGAAATCTTCAAATATTATCAAAGTTAGGTAAATTCAAAAAACAAATCATGCAAAGTTCAAAATCAGTTCATTTGATAGCATTGATGAGATCGCCCAAGCAATCAGACATATGCATATCCAAAAAGATACCTTATATCTAAAAAATGAAAGGGTTCTCATTAAATAGGGTAGGGCACATATAGATAGTTATTACTTCATGATTTTTATTTTTTTCTTGGATTGTATTTATTTCTATGTAATTCTGGGGTGAAGTTATTTTTTTTCAACAGAATCTGGAGGTTTTTTTAAACATCTGCTAGATTAGATAGACTTTTGATATGCTTTTCCATGATGTTTAAAAATAAGTTTTTAACTTATATTTTTATGTTTTACTAAAAATGTGAAGAAAGTATTTTATGTATGCCATGCAATTGGTCCTACTAAGATTTACATATTTCTTTACCAACACCTTGACCACTCTATTTTTAATGAAAATGAAAGTTTGAAATTTAACATTACCCATATAAGTTGCCCTTTCTAGGGTTAAATTTTGTTACAGCAATAAATCCAAGGGATTCCTCTTCATTACTAGTGACAAAATTAACGAATATTTTAGATATTGTGCCCTTCATCCTAAGTTCAATTTATATTTTATATTATTTAAAGATTATCACATAATATTCAGCCTCTTAAGGGGAGCTAAATATATAATATACATATAATATAAATATATATAATTTACATACTATATAAATATTTCAGTGATAAAATGTATTTAATTTCATTTTCCCTAAAATATCTCACCATTTTTTAATATTCCATTTTAATGGAATAACAACTTAATTTTAGGTCTAACAAAATACGCCATTAGATCTCTACAAGTTATGAACTGTAGAAATGTATATCTTTTGTTGGCTGTTTGGCTTGGCACCAAGATTTCATTAGTCTGCCCATGCTCGTGTCTGCCTTCTTGCTAACGAGAGAGAAACAAGTGTGCAAATTCAATGTTTCACACGTACGCTCTATTATCCTGCGTATTAGCTGAGCTAGAGCATCTGACACTTATTAGCTGCTTAATAAATATTAGAAGAAGGGAAGAAGAGAGATAGGAAGAAGAGAATGAAAAAAGGGAGGAAAAATGGGAGGGGGTGGGGAAGCAAAGGAATGTTTTCGTTGTTTCCTAATACAGTGTTCAAAAATACGATTCTTATTTTGAAGTCAGCGTCCGTTTTCTTAAAATTCAGCTGTGAAAATGTAACCCTTATGTGTGGATAGAATAAATTACATGTTTCAGTAACTGGTAGCTAATGTTTTGTGGCTATCATTAATACTCCTCAATTGCATTAAAATTTTCTGATCATTATTAGAAAATTTCTGAAACATTTGAGATAATTAAGCACCCAGGCTTGTAATCACTATATTATAAACTGCCAGTTGTAAGTAGATACATGTTGATCTGGGCCTGAGATCAAAGCAATTGTTGGACACCATCTCTTGGTAAATTCTTTTCAATTATTGTAACTCTGCACTATGAACTTTCATAAAACATACAAAGACACTCCCTAAGTGTAATGGAATATTTCCCTAAAGCCACATATATGGGTAAAATGTAATAAGTAGAAAAGATTTACATGTTCAAAGAAGGCTATTTCTAGAGACCTAAAATTATTATAAAATCCTTAATTAGAATTATCTTTTATTTTTTAAATTTTTTTAATATTTTTTTTTGAGAGAGAGAGACAGATCATGAGCAGGGGAGGGGCAGAGAGAGAGGGGTAGACACAGAATCCGAAGCAGGCTCCAGGCTCTGAGCTGTCAGCACAGAGCCCGACATGGACTCGAACTCACAGATCATGAGATCATGACCTGAGCCAAAGTCAGACACAACCAACTGAGCCACCCAGGTGCCCCAGAACTTATCTTTTAGATGCAAACTTCAGCCCATGAGTTTCTAGCACTTTGTACATGTTATTTAATTTTTTTTTCTCTTCTTTTGTAATTGTATGAAGAGTTGGTTGACTCAAGTCTAACAAGCATGTAGTGGAGGCACACTCCTCACCATTTCAGCACATTTAATGATTTTCATCTTGGCCTTCATCTTATGAAATGCTCTTCTTTTAGAAATACACCTCAACATTTTGAAGCTGTTGTTAATAGTTTATTATGTATCTACTTATTTTTTATTCAAATATTATTGAATCAATATCTTCTGATCATTATAGAAGAATTCTCAAAATTTTGAGACAATTAAATAATGTAGACTTTTAATCACCATTTTAAAATTGCCATTCATAAATAGGCACATATTGAAATAGACTATGTCCAAAGGACACTGTGTAGTGTTGCTTCTCAGACTCTAGGATTAGGGGTCCAAAGATGGAGCGCATCTCTAAAGCTTACATAAGCAACCTGGGCAAATTATTAATAGACTCTCCAGTCATTAAAATATTTAAAATTTGTAAAACAGTAACAGACACCTCACATGCTTGTTGTCTAAATTGATGTTTAAAAGTTAAAGCATGGGGCGCCTGGGTAGCTTAGTCGGTTAAGTGTCCAACTTTGGCTCAGGTCATGATCTCGCGGTCCATGAGTTTGAGCCCCGCGTCGGGCTCTGTGCTGACAGCTCAGAGCCTGGAGCCTGTTTCAGATTCTGTGTCTCCCTCTCTCTCTGACCCTCCCCCGTTCATGCTCTGTCTCTCTCTGTCTCAAAAATAAATAAATATTTAAAAAAAAAAGTTAAAGCACAGACCACACAGGCCCTAAGAGATAGGTATATTTACAATAGTCAGAAAAGTTACTTTTATAGAGGGCATTAAAAGTTAGATGCAATCAAATTATATATTTTCTCTTAAACCAGGCTTCATTCCTCAATTCGGACTAGAAATAGAAAAAAAATAATAAACTTCTTTAAAAATTCTATTAAAAGGTTAATCGTTTTCCATATATTTGATTCTGTGATGACATACAAATTCATTGTATCATAATTTTAAGTATTTTTCTGCTTATTGACCAATTTTCACAGATGTTTTCAATGACATTTCAACAGTTTGCATGAAATCATATCTAGGCTCTCTCTCTGAATTCCTTATAATAGCAAAACTCCTTTCTTCTCAGTGCTTTTGAAATTTATTCATGTAACTCCCATTAGAGTTAATTGGAGTTACTAACATAAATTCCACTTGCTCCAAATGGAGAATAGGTTTCTTTAATGTTGTTTTTATTTTTAATAAGGTTAGACTCAAATAGAATCTTGTATACAATTGTCTCTTTTGCTTTGGGAAATTAAAATGCCTTTAACAACTTTTAGGGTTAGAGAATTTAAAATCTGTTGCAAACTTTTCTTTCTTATTTTAATTCTGCTACATTACTACATCATCATTACAAATTACAATTGGTAATGAAAGAAATAGGACAGTAATATAAAAGCATTTTTTCCAGCAAGCCACCACTGTTTACATACTATTTGTAGTTTTATTTGTGGAATTACTCTGTTAATGGTATATTATTAACACTATTTAGAAAAATTGTGTTTGTTGTTCTTAACAATAAAGAGAAAGAAATAGATACTATTTATTGAGAGGAAAGTATAGTTTTCAAACTGAAAGAAATATCACACTTCTTTTTTTCATAAATGCTGCCTTAAATAATTACTGATTCTTTTATTATCTCTTTAGATTTTGTTAACAAATAATAGTCATTTAAACTATCAACAATTTTATATGTGCAGATATTCTTGAATTGTTTCAAATATTGGAAACCAGCTGTTTTGTTTTTTTTTTTTTTTTTTTTTTTTTTAATTTTTTTTTTCAACGTTTATTTATTTTTGGGACAGAGAGAGACAGAGCATGAACGGGGGAGGGGCAGAGAGAGGGAGACACAGAATCGGAAACAGGCTCCAGGCTCTGAGCCATCAGCCCAGAGCCCGACGCGGGGCTCGAACTCACGGACCGCGAGATCGTGACCTGGCTGAAGTCGGACGCTTAGCCGACTGCGCCACCCAGGCGCCCCGTAAACCAGCTGTTTTTTAAATACTTGATACATGTTTACTTTACCAAAAGATACCTTAAGAAATAGATGCTTTTCAATAAAAAAGGGCTAATTAATAATAACCAATTACTTGCTTTCATCCTCCCCAGATTATAGGAAGACATTTCTTTTTCTAATACATTTTTTAAAAAGTGTCTATAGCTCAAACATTTCAAATAGGATGTATAGCAAATTTAATTTCGCCTTAAATTTCCTTCCTCTTTTAATTTTGAAGGTGTTTCCACAGAAAACAATTTATAGTAATTCAGTAAAATCATAGTTGCTTTACACATACTCCAACATTTTTGTAAATGTGTCAGAGATAATTTACACAATTAAAGCATAGATGAAATCCAGGCAGTTAAAATAGTTATTTAGAAAATGAGAGCAGAAACAATTTTAAAAAGGAGAAAACTGTCCTAGTAACATGAATAGCACAAAAAACAAATATAGTTTTGAATTTGTTGCGACTTTAACCAAAAAGTTAAATGAAGAATTAGATTATTCTCTTTTGCTCAAAAAGGAGCAGAGAATACACTTGAAATAAAAAGAAAAAAAAGTAGTATTTGTTGTAGTTATATCATTCAATTCAATGTGTTTCATATTATATTCTCATTTACAGTTACAGAAACTGAAGCTCTGTGAAGTTAAGTAATTCCTTCAGGTTTATGGTGCTAGTGCCCGTCTCTCAAGTTCATAATCATTTCTCTAAAACAGTCATCCAGTGCAATAAATATTTTCCTCACATGAGAAATACATTATGTGGGTGAATTAACATATCATTTAAGATAGAGAACCATACCTTTAATTATTATTTTGGAATTATTATCTTTATAATTCTAAGGTAAGTATATTAGCCTATATGCTATCAAAGTTTTACTTCTAATAAAAGTATAACTTCTGTCCATGAAAGAATAATATCCCCCCTGTAATTTTGAAATTATTATTTTCATTGCTCTGACTTTTGTAACTTTCATAATTTTCTTTAGATACTGATTTTTTTTTACCATTTTTTGAATGTTTTCATGGCTTCAAAACTAACAAGTCTTCAAGTATTTTTAAATAGAACTTTCTTTTTCTAGCTAGTCAAGTTGTATTTGCAAGAAATTACGTTAATATAATTTAACTGTGCTACATTATAGAAGACTGATTTAATATGGGAATAGAGTTGAGAGACCCACATAATCGATAGTTTAAATGACCTTTATAACTTTCTCTTGAATATTTTCAGATAGAAAATGAATCATCATGATTCAATCATTAAAATGCCATTCCATAAAACATCAATGGAATATTTGGAAATATGGCTCTCAATTAGCTCAGAGCTCCACACTCAACCCCTTACATACTAGACAAATTTTAATTTCATCTATCAAAGGATATAGCATTGCTGAAGTGGAAATAAAACAACCTGACTACCGCTTGATGCATTCCGTCATTCCAGCCTAAATCACTGTGAATAAATATTTAAATGAATTTTGTTTCACAATTTGTGGCAGCCAGGGCAAAGGAAAATTTTGATGAATTGTATAATTCATTTCTGTCCAATGAAAAGAAACAATGATTCCTCTATCAAATGGATTGAAAGGATAACAAAATATTAATCTGCCCGGGGCACGCCACATGTCCATTATGAAGCCCTGAACAGGAGTTAATATATTTTCTCACAGGTAAAAATTTCCAAAACTGATCCAGCTAAAATATGTCATTATTCCCAGCCATGGTTATTAATTAACCTGGCTACTTTATTAGTCTTACTTCTTAATATTCTAGCTATGCAAAGAGAATGCCTGTTGGGGCAGTACAGCACAGTGGGTATAAACATGAGCTTTGCAACCAGACACTCCTGGTTTCTGATCCTGAGAATTTAACCCTAGGAATTTGATTACCTCTTTTAGACTCCATTTACTCATCTGTAAAATGGGTATTACAATATTGCATATTCATGGATTTTTTTTTGGTGAGCATTAAACTATATTTATAATGATTTAGTATAGTGCCTAGCACAGACGGTTGCAATAAAACGGTGACCATTTTTTTTTTCCTGTTTGCTTATAACAAAAATCTGAGAGAAAGTCCATTTTCATAATACTCTAAGAAAACTAAATGTTACAATGGTTAAAAGATAAGGGTATATTCCAACAATCACAATCTGTTATATTTTTAGCCATTTTGAATTATTTAATCTCACCAACCTCATCAAAACTATTTTAATTTTTCCTTTAGACGCCAGTTCTTATTCTTCAATATTAACTGTACATTTAACACTTAAGTCTAAAAGGAAATTTAGCTATGTTATAGAGTTAAATATGACACTACCAAGAGAGTACTAAATATAAAAACATTTCTCTCTGAGTTGTGAAGTCATATATTTAATCCAGAATTAAAATTCTTCATGGTACTTGAAAATAGCTAGAATTTAGAAAAGGACATTGCTGTAAATTTTGTTATGATTTATATTACAACCATTTATAATAAGTTTCCTATGAAAATACTCTGCAGTACAGTGCAAGGAATGAAGTAATGAGCAGAAATTGGCTAAAATTCCTGAAATTCATGGAGAAAGACTTAGAAATTTATTATTCCAAATCAGTTTTGGTTTCATCTATTAAAATTATAGCAACTACCCATAGGAAAAATGCATTATAGAGCATGTAATTGTATATTTGCAGAAAATCGGCATATAAGTCTATAGGCAAAATTGATGAAATGAAATCCAAATTCTTCACTATTTTATGCTGGAACATTATTATATGGAATTTTTCTAATGGGACCATATCCAAGTTGTAGCATTAACAGATGGGATCCTGTTGGGGTTCCACATTTTTAGTTATTTAGGACTTTAGTAAACAGTGATTTTATCCAGTATGTGATTGGAACAGATGTGATCTTATCAGGGTTCCACTTTTTTCAAGGGCATAAAATTGCCATGATTTGCTGTACAGTGCTGGAGTTTACTTTTTGTGGTTTTAGAACCAGAGTCCTTTTTAGCCAGAATTTGCCCTTGGGTTCTAAAACATCATAATAGGGAGTTAATGTTTTATTCTCTATTAATCCCATTAAATCCTTTTAATATTAGAGCATGTGTTGCTTTATAGCATTAACTAGTGTCTTGCACTCAACAGTATTTTCACAGTTTATGACACTGCTTAGGGCATTAACAAACAGCTGTTTGAATTAAATGAGCAGTTAAGGACCCTGTTCATTAACTCAAAAGTTTCATGTATTTTTAATTCCTTAAATCTAATGGTATCATCACCCTCCAAGAAATCTATCTTTGATTATAATTTGCTCTGGCCACTACTGGTTATGGGGGAAAGTATTATTGTTTTTGAATATGAGTCATATCAGGGTTGGGTATCTCTAATGAATCTTCACTATCTCATAACGGTTTCATTCTTATGGGATATAAAACTTTAAAAGTTGTTTACGGCAGTTGTGTTAAGATTTTCTCCAATTTTGGTTACTGATGACTTCATTTAGCTAATGTAAAGAGGCAGTTGGAACAGAATTATTTGCATTTGAAATGGCGCAATCAGAGGTTTGTGACTGACTCATTTACAAAAAAAGAAAATTGTATTTGGACAGTGACAAATTATGTGATGCAGTCCCTGGTGCAGAGCAAAATGTTAGTCGCTGATTTTCTCCATAGAGAGAGAGCATGGCTTCCAAGGCTTCATTTGACACTTTACTTTGTATTCGATCATGGTCACGTACATCTTGATTCAGTAGTTTGAGGCAAAGTAATTAAATAAAAGGGCGATTTTAAATTAATGTGTCTAGTATTGTACATCAGCATGAGGACAGGATTCTTGATTCAAACCTACTCTGGTGCCCAATTGACGCCCCACCTAATTCACGGCCTTCTGTTCAGTAAGTGCTCAGTATCTGGGGGAGAATGGTTGGATGCTTTCATTAAGAACTTTTTACCTGTTGGGTAATCCTCTTCTAGGTTTCCTACAAATCATCCTATAATTTGACCTTCAATTATTTGAATTTTCTCTTCCGAGTCTGTGGATCTTTGATGATTCGGTCCACAGGTGTTTGGTAATCAGTTAGAAAGCATTAACGGGTTTTAAAGGGAGACATATAATTTTACTATTTTAATAATCATATTTATTTTTTTATCATTTCAAATGCCACGGGTCAACAGTTTTCAAAGTCTAGATAAGATGCTGTTGTGTATTACCTGAAAGAAATGGGTAAATGAATAAGAGTGGTTTGCAAAGAGAAGTAGAAAACTCTCTTTTCCTATTAATCACCAGAAACATTTTTCCTGTGTTAAGTTTGGGACAGACTTAATGAGTACAGGATTCCAGGCCTGAAGTTTTTTCTACATGAGTCTGAGTTGGCTTGGAATTCATAACTGCCCTATTTTTTATCCATGTTGCAAGTTGTAGGGCACCTTTTGCAAATGCCCTGTTGCTCCTCCATTTTGCCTCAGGATATCTCTGTAGGCATCAGTTCCTTTCTTCCAGGTCCTTCATCCAGTGCCTGTGACTGAGGGCAGCTCAGATAACATTTGAACCAGACAGGATGGTTTGAGGTGTCCTCCCCAACCTTGACTACTAAATTTGTAGACCGCATCAGAGATTTCCTTTTTTTTCACTACTGTGAAAACTGCCAAATAATCAGTTAAAAATATCAAGCTATTGTAGAGATTTGGTCCCTAAGAATAAAATCTAGAAATGCTTCAGAACTCAACAGTTAGTATAATTTTAACTAAACCAGAATCTCTAGCACTGCTTAAATATTCTGCCATTTGTAGCATCACTGTGAGAGGGATCTCCACTAATATTGAAAGAGTCTACAGAAAATCCATATATTCAGAGAAATGAATGTCCAGAAGCATTATTTTTTAAATAGCTGAAAGGGAAGATTTCAGCCTGTACTGGTAAAGAAATCTAAAACAAAACAAAACAAAAAACCAAAAACCCCAAATAAACGAGTATATATGCATACATGAAATGTTCACATTACATGTATATATGTATATATGTACACATATCTATATGTATATATATATGTAGTATTTATAAATATATATAGTATATATATAGTATACTATATATACTATATATATACTATATATACTATACTAATATATTTATAAATACTACATATAGTATATATATGTGTGTGTGTATATATATATATATATATATATATTTATAATAAACAATGCCAAAGAGAAGATTTTGTTTTGTTGTCAGTATTCTGAATCTCTGTCACCACTATCTGGACTCCCATCTCTACAGCTACCATCCAAACCAGCCACCATCATAATTTGCTTGAACTATTGCATTACCCTCCCACTCGGTTCCTGCATCTGCACTTGTCCCCTGTTGACCTGGGGCTGTTCCTTACAAGCAGTCTACATGAACCTAAACCCCTTCCCTCCCCCCCCGCAAATGCACCCAAAACAAAAAAACTCCTATCTGATCACTTAGTGCTTAACATGTATCATTGGCTTCCCTAGGCTCCTGATAGTGTGGAGCCTAAAATACTTAATGTGGCCTGTCTGTCCCAGCTACTGTCTACCTCCGCATCCATATCTTAGCCATTATCCATGTAGTTCACTGGATTCCAGGCATATTAAGCCTCTTTCAGCCTCAGTTGTGTCAGGCTGTCGTCTGGTAGCTTTTACACATGCCACTCCCTCTCCTGCGTCTCTCAGCCTCAGGTCTCTTTAATGTCTGGTGCTCAGAGAAGCCTTGCTGGCCTCCCAGTCTAAAGCAGGTGCCTCTTTTCAGACTCTTATTGCTCCTTTTAGCTTTCCTCTATAGTACTCATTACAACACCAACTATACAATTATTTGAGTAATTTATTTTTATTTTTTTTCCCCATTGGAGGAGGTAGGATCTGTTTTCTTCACCATTAGCACCTAGCAGCCAGAGGAAGCACTCAATAAATATTTTCAAATAAATGATTGAACTCTAGTTTTCTCTAACTTAAGGATATAAAATACATTTTTAGGAAAAGAATTTGCACCACTTGATTTTTGGATAAATGATCAGGCACTTAAGGGGTAATTTAGGTATTTTTATAGTCAACATTCTTTATTACTGTTAAACTATCCTTTAAAGCCAGTTAAGTAACTAATTATTGCGTTGTCTTTCTTCTGCTAGAAATCTAGCATTTATTAAGAATTTTGCTTGATTAGCATCAAATGTTTTAGAATTTATTTCAAATAACCCTTATATGTCATAACTCCTAGTTTCATCCTTGTCTGAAGTACATGGTACCATGCAAAGCCGCAGGACAAAATGAGAGATTGCAATGAGTCTGTAGAATACAAATATAGGATGAGAAATTGAAGCCTGCCAGCCTGGGAATGTAAACTGGAAAATGGATGCCCGCCACTGTTCTGGGCATTGCCAAGAACTGGGGAAAAGATCTTGGCAACAGGTGCTGAACATCAACACCAGTATCAAGCAAATGTGTGCAGGTGGAGGTAGTGTGCAGGCAATCAGCGTTCAGCTGACTCTGAGGTATGAACTAAGGCGACCGTGAGGAAGATGTCTCCGAGATCTACTTCTGACTTTGGTAGATCCTGAACCCAATGCAAATGCTTACAGATATCCTATTTTAATGTTTTACCTATTTGCATGAAGCTTTGAAAACAAACATTTAGTGTACTCCGTTGCTACTTTGATGATAAAATAAGAAATTCTGACACAGCCTTTGTAGAGAAAAGCAAATAATTAGGTCTATTGAGTAATCTCCAACTTAAGGAAAATGTTCTTTGCAAGTATTATGAATTATTAATTTTTTCATAAGTATCTTTCAGTATATCGCTACTTGGAAAGAGCTGAATTGAGTGAAAAAAGATACAAGTGATTTATGTATCTGAAAAGAGAGATGGGAAAGGAAAAGCTAGAAAGCAATTAACCTAAAGTTAGTTATAATTAGTCACAAATGTTCTTGAAAAACTAATATTGGAAACCAGAAACTAAATAATGTAGGAGCTCATTGGGAAAGACTGTATGGCACCAGCTGTTCATTGGCACCACAGTGATGAGCAGTGGAAAAACTTTCCATTCCTTTTCACATTAGACCTGTAGAAAGAGATCCCAATGGCCCCAGAGTCAGGACTTGCAGGTCCTGGACTGTAAGGTTCACCAGCAGCCATTAGACTGACATTTGTTATCAATGAGACGCTGCTGAACTGTTGTTCCAAGGCTGTTGCTGTAAAACCATAGTGCATTGTAGTTTGTTGGAGGTTAGTAGCACTTGTTAATTTGATCAAGGCTGAAGTTTACGGAGGATAAAGTAAACAATGCAAACTGCAGACACCATCAGTTTCCTATGGGCAGTGAAGTGTAGTCTGTTCCATTTACACTTCACAACAACATCTGATGGGCTTTGTCAGTGCTGCACAGAGTAATTAAACCTGAAATCAATAGCAGGCATTTGTCATGTTTACAGCCGCTCTTTCTGCTGGGTTAAACTCATCAGTTTAGTGCCGTTCTGTTTTACTGCAGAGACACGCTCCATTATTTCTTCAGGTACAGTTGAGATATTCAGTTACATGCCCAATAGTTTGAATACGACATTAAGATTAAAAGGGACAGGCAAATGGACAGTTTTTGTAATTTATTTGCTGATTTTCTTAACCAGTGTTGGATTTCCATTTCCTTCAACCTTTTTATGAAACCCTTTGCGGCCTGAGATAATATATTCCCTTAGCTTCCAAAATGGCAAAGTCTCATCTCAAACCTGATAGAATTTGACACCACCTACAACTATACGCAAGGACTGAGACATGTTATTTGAAAAGAGTGGAGAACATCTAAGATTCAAAGTTGTCTTATATGGTCTTTTTGGAAAATTGGTCTTTTCCACTTTCAATAAGGAATTCTTCAGAACTGTTCTTTTAGGTCAGTTTTTAAATCTCCACCCTTCTTTATGTTGCTTTACTATTTTTCATTCTATTTCTTAATCTTTTAAATAATGTGGTTAGAGCATGCTGGTTTTAACAGTAGAATAATTTGCAGTGGTAAATTTGAATTTGACATACATGTTTGAAGGAAGCTGAAAAGTATGCATTTAGAACATTTCAAGTCACTTAATAAAGATCCTCTTATCCTTCATTTTATACAAATAAATCTAAACATCTTACTTCTCCATTTGGTACTTTTGTCTTGGCATACCCAAGCAAACAGGATTATTGTAAGAATGAATCTTATGCTCATTAGTTGGTTATAAAAGAAGCCATTGTAATGTTATGCTTTCTGCATTATTTTTTAATACTTAAATACACAACTCTTTTTTCAAATGTGTTTATTGAAGTTATATGCAGGTGGACTGATTACATATTTTATGCTAACTTTTAAAAAATCATGCAACTAATTTTACTAAAATCATTTTGATCTCTAGACAGTGTAAACATAATGGATTGATATTTGAGTTGGAAGGGACTTAAATATGGTAATTTCAAGTTTCTGTATGTCAGATTGTCATATAGAGTTCTAGTCATTTAAAGTAGGCAGATGGGTGGTTTGGTCGGTTGAGCATCCTACTCTTGATTTCAGCTCAGGTCATGTCAGGGTCGTGGGATCGAGTCCTACTTCAGGCTCTGCAATGAGCATGGAGCCTGCTTGAGATTCTCTGTCTCCCTTTGCCCCTCTCCCCCACTCAGGCACACTCTCTAAAACAGTTTAAAAAAATACATAAAATAAGCGGAACTCCAGATCTATATAGGAATCCATATTTTGGGTAAGCACAGTAACTAAATAAGTAAATATATGAATCACAGCAGTCTAATGTTTAGAGTTATTACATAAATTATCTTCAAACAGTTGTGAAGATAGAATGTTTGTGGCTTCCTAAAGGCTATGTAGCAGTCATTTGAGGGTTGTCTACATGGAGCAGAGTCTAGAAAACCTATATTTTTTATCTTTTGGTCAGACATGGAATGTCCTTGAGACCATGTTACCTCATTTCTAGATCTTGCCTATTTTTGTCATATATCAGAAATCCTACATCATGAGGGCCAACCTCTGTCTCCTACATAGGATCCTATTTATCATAATTCAGCAATTTCAAAAGCACATCTCGAAAGAGGGAATGAATTTGCTACGAACCTGTCCTGGTCAGCAATTCCCTGGTACCTTTAAGAAATTAATTATTTTTCCCCAGCATATTTAGTTCCGATTTTTTTTTAGTAATATATCATTTTTTCCTAAGGACTCTGTTACCAAAGGTTTTGAGTGAGAATTGAATTAAAATTCACACAGATACAGCAATTAAAAAGATAAGGCTTCCTGAACATAATTCCGATGGATTATTTGGAAAGTTTTGTTCTAGTGATCAAAATAAATTTAATTTTAATTACAGCGAATTTGCTTAATTAAGCCTTTCTAAGTGCCACCTATGATAAAAGGGAAACTTCCGAACTATACTCAAAGTAATGCTAAATCAAATTGATACCCAGTGATGCCCTGTGCATTTATGGCTAATGTTTAGAGCGTAGGACCTTTATTCTCTGCCACAGAGCTCAGACCTTTAGCGTGTGCTCTTAGTCTTTGTGTTCCAGTTAAACCCAAAAATGGAAGTTCTTTCCACAGACCAAGTCTATGAGAAATTTAATTAAGATGTGTTAGTTTGTTTGAAGGACTATTTCAGAGTACACTGAAACTCACCTGCACTTGTGATGCGCACTGGGTGTTGTATGTAAGTGATGAATCCCTAAATTCTACACCTGAAACTAATATTACACTGTATGTTAGCTAACTGGAATTTAGATTTAAAAAAAAAAAAAAAGAAAGAAACTCCACCTGGAAGAAAATAGTAAAGTCACCAAAATAATAACATAATGAGGCTTGTTAAAGAGCCAGACATATACCGTCATTAGCTATCATATACCATCATTAGAACTCAGAATGGGTTCACTCAGCTTTCTGGGTCACAATAACAGACTCTAGAAATAAATTCAGTACTAGTTGCCTTGTGCTCATTTATTGTCCTATGGCCATTAGTTTTTAATTCCTCAGAAGAATATAATCTCACATATGAAGGAATGGAAGGTCATCTTTATGTAGCTTCTCTAGGTGATGTGAGTATAAGAGATTTTTTTCTTGTATGTTTCTTACCCTTACATAGATGATCTCATTTTTACTAACACAGCATTATGTATGCTATGAAAGGTAAAATAAATATGAAATGTAATGAAAATCATAAAATTCTGCACTGGTAATTTCAAGGCTGTCATACCTTTTGTTTCCCACAAGGAGAGATATCGTGTTTCTTGTCTTATATTCTAAACTCCAGAGCAACAGTTAATCAATATGGAGCATTTCTGAGAAGCGCATGCCTCAGAACTGCCCATGCTAGAGACCTCCTCCAAATTCAAACCAACTTCCATCTCAGTTGTCCCCAGCGAGCAGAGTAACACAGATAATGCAGGCATTCTTAGCCAATATAGCAAAATCTGTATAGTATTTTAAAGTATACAAGATATTCACATTTTTTTCTCATCTGTTGCTCACAATTTTGTGATATAGGTCCTTGAAATATAGAAGAGATAAATATAGATAGGTTAAGAGATTTTCTCAACACTATGATACTTTTAGTGGTAGCACCTAGGCTTGAGCCTGGGGCCTTTCTATTCTGATTCTGGTGATTGCTACAGTATCTTGTTGCATTCCAAAAAAGCCCATGGTAGGCGGAATTCTAAAATGGCTCCTGTATTAGTTGGGGTTTTAACCAGAAAAGCAGAACCACTAGGGTATCTGTATTTATGTCTATGTCCATGTCTGTTTCATATCTATATATATCTATACCTATGTATCATCTATCTTCCTATGTATATGTATTTATTCATTCATTTATTATGAGGACTTGTCTTCTACTATGGTGGGGACTAGCTGAGTAAATCCAGAATTTGTAGGGCAGGTAATCAGAATGATAGAATATAGGCAGACTGGAACCGTAGGACACAGGCTGAAGCTGTTTGCACACAGGTGGAATTTCTTCTAGGCTTGTGTCTGCATCTATTTGCCCTCTGCCTGCCACTCCCCAACTGTACTCCTTAGAAGGCCCAGCCCTTTTTCCAAGCCCTTCCAAATGATTAAGTCAGACTCACCCAGATTATCTAGGATAATTGCCTTACTCAAAATCAAATGCTATTAAAGGATTTAATCATATCTGCAAATCCCTTCACAGCAACACCTAGATTAGTGTCTGAATGAATAAGTGGGGAATGAAGCTTAGCCAAGTTAACACATCAAGAAAAGCCAACACAGGCCACCCTTTATGGACTAGATACTTAACATATCTTTCTAGATCACACTTAATCTCCAAAGAAAGTTGAAACAAAGTGTTTATTTCCACTTATCATGATACAACTCTCCTACATACATCTGAAAGAATAACCTTTTTCTCAGAAAAGGATACAAGCTGTTGGGTGATATTCACTCTTCTCCCTTGACATACTATAATTTAAATACAGGATAACAAAGTTATGTATATTAAATGATTAAATGATGTTAAATGATTAGAGGATAAGAAAACGGAAGAAAGCAAAAATACTAGGGTAAAGCATACACAAACATATTTATATCAAATAAAAAGGACATGCTCATAACTATTGCAATCTTTATATCTACAACTGGGCCTGATGGTCATATGATATTCATAACTACCTTCCTCCACTACCCATTTCATATTCCTTTGGCATCAGCAAACACCTCAGCTGGTCATGGTTTTTTTGCCTATGGGTGGACCCTAACCTTCATTCTTGAAAAGTGTGGGCCATCAGCAGTCCTGCCTAAATTGAGTTGTGATAATTTTCAATTGACTTTAATCATAGGACATGGGCAGTAATAAAAGCTGCCTAGAGGATTGCCTGTAGTTCAGACATGCTCTTCATTACTCCCATTAGGTAGTAGCAAGTCAGAATAATCACCCAATCAGAACATTGACCCCCATTTTTTGCATGTTGATTTAGAGGCATGAGGGGTCCACAGTGGCCTAACAAAAGTCTCAATTTAGTTTGGTGGAATAATTTTTATTTTCACTGGTGGAAGATTTCTGGCCTTTGGATCTAAAACCTCTAGAGCAGCAGAGCCAAAATTTGGTGATGGAAAGCAGGACTTTGGTTAGTAGAGCATTAGGAGTAGCAGTGAGTGGAGCAACTTACATTTTCATCCTTTGACTCATGCACCAATGAATCCTGAGTTTGGGAGAAATAGCCACCACATATTGAATGCTGAGTTAGA
The DNA here is from genome assembly GCF_007474595.2 of Lynx canadensis. Classification (NCBI taxonomy): domain Eukaryota; kingdom Metazoa; phylum Chordata; class Mammalia; order Carnivora; family Felidae; genus Lynx; species Lynx canadensis. Next base: position 39,853,610 of record NC_044314.2, read on the forward strand.
GCAGATACTGCATCCTGAGGGACATTGCCTTCACCCTATAACACACTGCCACCAACTTGTGTCATAACATGAGTATTCAAAAGGCCACTCCACCATTTTATCAAGTGGCTGGTGCAGACTGTTGGGGACCATGATAACACCATTGAATTCCATAGGCCTGAGCCCATTAGTCAATTTCATTGCTGTGATATGAGTTCATGGGTAAGAAACATGCTGTGTAGAATGTCTTGACAGTGTATAAGGCATTCTGAAAGTCTCTGATATCAGACAAGCTTACTACTGTGGTTGGGATGATTGACCCTGACTATCAAGGAAAATTGGGTTCTACTACACAATAAAGAATATATCTGTAATACAGGAGATCCTTTAGGTATCTCTTAGTATTCTAATGTCCTGTAATTTAAATCAATGGAAAACTACAGAAGCCCAATTCACTTAGGAATGAATGGCCCACACATGTCAGGAATGAAGGTTTGGATCACTCTACCAGGCAAGAACTACACCACGGCTGAGGTGCTTTGCAGGACAGAGAAGGCAAATTTATAACCAGAGTAAGTGTCTATACATACAAATAAAGCAGTCTACTGTAATCAACTGCCACCAGGTAACTATTCACCTTGTGAACAGTGCCATATTGGAGCCTCACTGTTGGTCTATGCTGGTGGCAAACAGGTTAGCCCTTGGTGAGTGTAAGCAATGTTACTGAGCCCATGTATAATCTCTATTCCATTAATTATCATAACCATGGCCACTTTGTCCATGAACCCAATGGACACTTAATAGGAGTGACTGAGGAAAGAGGCAAACTCATAATCCATTGAAGAGTTCATCCTAGCCACAGTTCATCCTAGCCACTTGATTTTAAAATCCTCCTCTGCCAAGGTCACCCTTTCGTGAGCATTCACAACATATTCGTATCTTTCATGTCTTTTTTTTTTTTTACCCAGAGAGGTATATCTATACAACATCTTCCTCCAGACATTCTTTCTACCAATTTCCAATCATATCCTTTCTGAGTCCATGACCCATCAGCCAAACCAGTAGCCAAGCCCATGAATTGGTATAGGCTCGTGCTATTGATATAGACTCTGGGCAATTTCTCCTTTCAGACAAAATGCACAACTAAGTAGACTACTCAAAAGGAAGGTTTTCCTAAAGGAGAATGTTCTTTCACCACTCTTCTCCATGGCCAACCCGGAAAGGTACTCTAGGGCTGCAAGCTATGCACTTTCAGGTGGTGCCTACATGGGCAAGAATCATTTATTAAACCAGGCCTAAGTTGTTGTTGTTGTTTTCCCTCAATCAACTGGTTGTAGGCACCCCTGTTTGGGGAGGAAAAACTTTTGCTTTGTCTTCTTAGAGTCCCTGGATGAGTCTGAAAATTAACAGACATCAACAGGAGAACAACATACAACATTTATCTAATATAAACTTACACAGGAGCCTTCCAGAAGGAAAAGAAAACCCCATAAACAGTTAAATCTGAGAATGCTACATTTAATGTAGAGTGATAGTGATGTAGAAATATGATAGATCAAGAGTATAAGTATAGTAACTGAGGAATCTTAGAAGACCTGTTTATTCATATTCTTCTCAGTGTCTCTTTGTCTTTAAGATAAGGATGCTTCTTTTCTCCGGGTATAGAGAGGACACTCTCACAAGAAGGTTTTATAACCTATTTCAGGGGAGAAAGGTAGGAGGAAGATTAGAGTGAACTTCCTGCTTCTGCTGTTTTCTGAAACTTCCTCAGCTTAAAATTACTCAGTATGCCAAGCTGCTGTATTTGGGAGTACTGTGTCTTGAAGCCCAGTATTTCCCATGAGACATGGGTGTGACTTGAGAGGGAGAAGAAATTCTACTTGAGAACAGCAGTCTTAGCCCACGCCCATATTTTCTGTCCCTTCCTGACTACAGATTTTGGACTTGCTTAGCCAACCTCCACAACAGTGTAAGCCAATTACTCGTAATAAATCTATACCTGTCTGCCTATCCAGCTATCCTACTGTTTCTGTTTTCCTGATTGAACTCAAGATTCACACCACACACCTTCTCTCATTATTCAGTTAACACTAGTCTAGGTGCTGTTGTGAAGGAATTCTGCAGATGTAATTAAGGTCTCAAATCAGTTGATCTTAAGAAAGGAGATTATCCTTGATGAGTTTGACCTAATTAAGTGAGCTCTTGAAAGGCACCAGGCTTTTCCTGGAAAAGGAGATTTTAAGTAGAGGAAAGAATTGGACAGGAAATTCTTCATTGCCTACTGGATGCTGTAGGGGGCCACATGGTAAGGACCTGAATGAGTCTCCAGGAGCAACAGCAATGCCTGGCTAACTGCCAACAAGAAAACAGGGAGTTCAGTCATAAAGCTACAGGAAATAATTTCTACCAATAACCTGAGGGAGCTGGGAAGTGAATATTGCTCTAGATGGAGTCTCCAGATGAGAACTCAAGCTAGATGACATCTTGAATGTGAAACATTGAACAAACATTCTGAATTGGCCATGCCTGGACTTCTGGCCATCAGAACTGCAAATAAGACTTTGGTGATTTGTTATGCAGCAATACAGAACTAATACATAGCCACTCCATTAGCTATCCACAACTTACACAAATTCCTGCCTTGAATTTTTCAAGTAATCTCCGGATCCTGATTTTCCTTCTAAAGCATATGTTCTTAAACAGCATTAGATTGGAATAGGTTTGGCATCAGAGTTACAACCCTAAGCTCCCAATTTTCCTAGAATCCCCTGGAGTAAGTTGAGGTTTAGAAATCTTACCTACTACTTTCTGTAATAACTCAGCTTTGCAGACACACCCCCTGACTTTGAAATCTGCCTAGCAGACCCTAGGTTAATGGTTCACAAATCCCAATAGTCACAGTGATGACTAACTAACTGTGACCATTCCTTGAATAGTAAGTGTCAGAAAATATTGGGAAAATTGTATGGTCACGGTTTTCTATTTCAAGCCAAGAAAACAGACTCTGATGGTTACTGGAGGGGAGTGGGTCGGGGATGGGTTAATAGGTAACAGGGATTAAGGCGTGAACTTGTGGTTACCACTGGGTGTTGTATGCAAGTATTGAATCACTATATTGTACACCTGAAATTAATATTACACTGTTAACTAACTGGAGTTTAAGTAAAACTTTCAATAAAAACTTTCAAGCTGCAAATGATCTCAAAACTTCAGTTGGCATTAATTTGTCAAAATAAACTACAAGTTTTAGAAATCACCTCATTTGCAGTACTATGGCTATCATTTATACTATGACTTCTTAGAATGCACTTATCCTAAAGAATAGCTGTTAGCAGATTTCTCTCAAAGGAAATTGAGAAAGTTCCTGGACTGATACAGAACCACTCATTCCTGAAAGTACGTAAAAGTGCAGCAGGAACCCATCTGAGGTCTATAATGAGCAATGAACTGACCATCAGTCAGTTTGTATAGCCTAACTATACAAAGGTAGCCTTGCCAAGATAATGTATGGAGAGAATACTGTCTCTGTCCAGTGGCTACTTACATTTGAGTCAGAATTCTATTGTAGGCTCTGTGGCTGAAGAAAAACTCAAAATTTGGGGAGTTTTTCACAGATATTAAGGTGATCAGAATATGAGAAAACAGGAGCTTTAAAACTTGCTATGCTATTGTTTCTATGAAAAAAAAGGATGTTGAAAACTAACTTTTTCATAGGATTTTCTTTCAATAAAGCTGAAACAAATTCTGTGTATAGTACATTGCAAAAAAAAAGCAAATTATATAAAATAGTTAGAACTATATTGAAACATGATACTTTTATACTAATATTTGTAAGCATTAGTGCTTTTGCCATCCGTCCGTGAGTGCAATTTCCAGATATGAAAACACTCGGACTAAGTCATTAGGAGTATCAGAGACTAGGATGAATTGGAAAGATACTATCCTAAAGGCATTTAAATTATACCCACACACACACACACACACACACCACACACACACACACACAATTGCTTCTGTGTTCCATTTAGCCCACAATTGCCAAGTTTGTGATTTAGAAATGTAATGGAAGACAGATGAATGTGGTGAAGAGCCATTGCCTCATATTCCTTTTCTGTATTTTTCTGAGGTCTCTTTTCCACTTAGGGACAGATCAGTAAACTAGTTATTAACTATTAATTTTAAACCAATTAATAACCAGTAAGTGGTTATTAACTATTAGTAACCATTTCAAAATTCACAGTGCCCAATTTTCATTGCAGTGTCCTTACTGTTGGGCTCTCTCCCTTCCAGCCCCCCAAACTACTTTCTCCGATATTCTTGGCTTCTATGTGGTGATCTGGACTACTAGGGTTTGTCCTGGACAACATTCTCAGGGACAGAGGCAGAACCCTGTGCTGCAGACATTCTCTGGCATCTGGACTTTTTCTCCCTCTTCTTCTTTTCACCTTACCTATTGAAAAAGAGAAGGGGTCTTCTAGTTCTTTTCTCATGTGGGTTTGCATCTGTTTTGCCAGGAAATAAACCAACCTCTTCATTTAAGTAGCAAAGATGGGCTGGGAGAGGAGCTATCCTAGAGCATCATTTGCTGCACTCATTTTCTTCCTTTGCCAATCTCCCTAATAGTTCAAAGTCAAAGTGCATTCTATTTTTACATTTTTTTTTTTCCCTGTGGGGCGCCTGGGTGGCTCAATTGGTTAAGCATTGGCTCAGGTCATAGTCTCAAGGTTTGTGGGGTTCGAACCCCGTGTCGGGCTCTGTGCTGACAGCTCAGAGCTTGGGAGCCTGCTTTGGATTCTGTGTCTCCTCTCACTCTGCCCCTCTCCTGCTCGTGCGCGCTCTCTCTCTCTTAAAAATAAACATTTTAAAAAATAAAAAAAATGTTTTTCCCTGTGGAGACTACCAAGTATTGTCTATATTGATGTTGGCTCTGTTTTATGACCAAGGGACTAATACCAAAATCGGAATACTTTTGAATTTCTCACATTCTACCTAACATCAGTAATCACCAGCCAGGGAAGAAGTTTAACCAATGACATTAAGTTGAAGAATTCAGCACTCCTTTAGCAAGCCCTTGAATTTAAGTTATAATTATATCTATGTGGGATCATGCAATTTCTATAACTTAGCCAAGTAGTGTCCCTTGCATTCAGCCCAAAAGCCTTTCAATAGTAGCCTGTGCCAGATGTTTCTAGGAAGTAAAACATATAATGTACCTAATTTGCAAAACTACACAATAGGTAGACATTTCTTTCTCACCCCAGCTGGTGATCAGTTTATGCCCTGAAGCTTGGAGATTTATAGCCCTTGTAATTTTATCCTAAACAGAGTAATTGCAGATGCTCTTCCATTGCTATATTTTAATTAGTGATGAAGACTTTGCCAAGATGTCGAATTTCAAGGTAATGCATTTCATCTGGGTAAGATCTGGTAGGTAGTTGTGGTCATTTAGGATAGCTATTACCCTTGAAAATTATTGTCTTATCAATTTTGGAGTTTTATTTACTTAGGAATTTTACCCCAGCTTATTCTAAAATTATTTAGGAAATGTCATGCCACTGACAAGTCATTAAGTCTCTTTCCCAAAACATCAAAATCCAACAAAGAAATATATACCTTGTTACTGTAAAGGTAAATGTGTTTTACTATTATTAAAGGTTATTGATTTTTAACAGATAAGTAGCACAAAATAATCAATTGTACGCAAGAGTATAAAATAATTTTCTTTTTTTTTAATTTTAATAAAATAGTTTTATTACCCAAGATTGCCAAAAACATCATTTGAACATGTGACCAATATAAAAATCGAGACATTTATATTCTACTAAGTCTTCAAAATCCAGTGTGTATTATTTTTTTTATATATATGAAATTTATTGACAAATTGGTTTCCATACAACACCCAGTGCTCATCCCAAAAGGTGCCCTCCTCAATACCCATCACCCACCCTCCCCTCCCTCCCACCCCCCATCAACCCTCAGTTTGTTCTCAGTTTTTAACAGTCTCTTATGCTTTGGCTCTCTCCCACTCTAACCTCTAAAATATTTCTTGAATTTAATATCCAGGAAAACTAATCATAATTAATTGATTTTGGTTTACTCTCAGCAGACTTTTAATCTTGTTGAGTGTGGGTTTCTTTTGTATTTTGATATTCTATGGAGAATTGAAAAGAATTGCTTAGGTAGAGTTCGGTTGTAGGAATTCTCTTCTAAGAGAAGCCTCTCATCAAGATCATGATCTTATTTTTGTAGAAATGAATGATAAACTTTTTTAAGCCCTTGGTTTTTAAGAATAGAATCACAGGGCGCCTGGGTGGCGCAGACGGTTAAGCGTCCGCCTTCAGCCAGGTCACGATCTCGCGGTCCGGGAGTTCGAGCCCCGCGTCAGGCTCTGGGCTGATGGCTCGGAGCCTGGAGCCTGTTTCCGATTCTGTGTCTCCCTCTCTCTCTGCCCCTCCCCTGTTCATGCTCTGTCTCTCTCTGTCCCAAAAATAAATAAACGTTGAAAAAAATTAAAAAAAAAAAGAATAGAAATCACTGTGTTTGTCACAGTAACTTACGGCCATGGCGTAGTTATTTCATTATAATAGCTGTACCTTTTAATCACCGTGGATTTTCTTTGATGTTCATGTTTTTTTCTCAGTGGAAATGCAAGAATTCCTCCCATCATCTTCTGTTTGTCCTGACCATGAGTACTTGTGGTAGGGTATAGGAATAATCACCAAAACAAATGGAGCGATAGTAATAGGGAAGATGTTTGGAGCCCAAGTGCTGATCTTGTTCCCCCAATTCATATGATGAACCCGACATTAAAGCTAACTGGCTATGAAAGCTAACAAAGTGAAACTTGCAGGAGATAGCCAGTGTGGACTGTGCTGTTGTACATTCTTCTGCTGAGTTCTTCACTTTATCTTTAAGGAAGACATCATCTGGTCCAGAATCCATAGCCAGGCTACGTAATAAATAAATAAAAGTGATATACCTGAAAAATAAAGGAGAAAGAAAACTCCAAAAAGAAATTTGTTACTATCTTGTTTCAGGGGAAACCTGACTTTTGAACACAATTAGCAGGTTTAAATTGGACATGATCATCTAGCTTCAATATTGAATTTATTTCACTTATTCGTCCTCAATAGCACGAATGTTGAAAATGAGGAGAAGAAATTTAGCACAGGACATTATCTAACCAAGTGGAGCTGAGAATTTGTTTAGCAGTCCATTTTCCCTATATGAGAACTGGAGAGAAACTTAGACTCTGCTTCTACTGATCTGAGTATGTAAAGGCCACAGAGCTCATTTATATTTTTTTATGTTTATTTATTTTGAGAGAGTGAAAGAGAGAGAGCATGAGTGGGGGAGGGGCAGAGAGAGAGGGAGACACAGAACCTAAGCAGGCTCCAGGCTCTGAGCTGTCAGCACAGCCAGATGCCGGGCTCAGGCTCGAACCCCGGAACTGTGAGATCATGACCTGAGCTGAAGTTGGACGCTTAACCAACTGAGCCACCCAAGTGCCACAGAGAGCTCATTTTAGGAAGTTATATTTAGACTAAAGCTATATGCAAATTGTGGGTTTTTTTTTTTGTCTTATCAAAATATAAGAAAGACTAGGCTTATTATGCATCTTAAATTTTGATATATAATTTATGAATTTATGAAAGCTTAAGCATTTGATATGCTTAATACAACAGTTTGGTAAAGAGTTATGGATTTGAAACTTTCTCATTTGCCAGTTTGGCAATTTGGATAGCTCTAGGGAAGAAAATTGGTAGACAAACCTTGCTTTAGTGTTCAAGAAAAACAAAATGTGAAGAAGATTCAAGTTACATATATCATTATAATTTTATTAAATAGAACTATAATGAAACTACATAATAATAATTGACCATTTGAACTTTATATTAGTAGTCCTTCTATGTGATTTACCATACATTTTCACTTCTAGTCAGTTATTTTATTTTTATAACCACCATGTTAGGCAGCAGGGCAAATTTTATTATTCTCATGAATGGAGAATAATAGTATACACAGCTAATATGCAGTAGATTTTGAGTCCTGTTATTCCCATTATATCTTATGGCTGTCCCTCATATTAATTGCATTTAAATAAATTTTTATATATAATCCATGAAGGAAAATAGAATGTGAAAATGTAAATAACAACATGCAAATGGGTAGGGGAGTGTTTGACCTACCCAAGATCAAAGCAAGCAATTTCCAGCCTTAAAATTTCAGTAAGTGTAAATTATCACATTAGCAGTAAAAGGAGAAAAGGATCAAATAATAACCTAAATAGATTTGTGAAACTGTAAAGCCATTCATGATAACTAGCAAACTAGAAATAGAAAAACAGTGTGTTTAACATGAGAACAAATGGCTTTAGAAGCTGCAGCTGTATGAAAACATTATTTATACATCACAAGTCCAAGGGACTCTACAGACTAATGCTAAAATTAACCCATGAATTTGGAGGAGTCAGTGGATAGAGAATAAATAAAATTTATTGTGTGTCCATACACTAGTCATAAATAACAAGAAAATAAACTCTTAAAATGGATACTATTTACAATTGAATAACTAAACATCAAATGCCTAAGTATATTTCTACCAAAAGGTGTATAAGTATTCTCCACAGAAAACTACAAAACATTTCTCAGAAAAATCAGACATTCTAAATAATTGGAATGATCTATGTTTATGAATTAGAAATTCAAATTTTAAGAATGTGAGTTCTTCCCAAGTTAATGGAATCAAAATTAAAAAATTAGGTGAATTTTGGAAATTGATGCATGAATATTCTGAATGTATAGTGTGATGAAGATGAACTTGAAGAAGGACAAAGTTAAAGGCTTACACTACAAGGTATCCAGATTTACTATAAGGCCACACTAGAAGAAAGTGTCCTATTGGTGCAAAGGTAAAAGAACAATATGGTAGAATACAGGTTCCAGAAACAGACCCAGAATATAAACATGTCCTCCTTGGAATAGGATAAGAGAATGTATTGGAAAATACTTGGTACTAAGTCAAAAAATGATACATCAGTGATTGGATATCTATACTAAAAAATAATCTTGATCTTCTATTTACAACATATATAGAAATCAGTTCCACTGTATTATAGATGTAATTGCGAAAGGAATATAAAGCTTTTGGAGAAGAACGTATGAGAACACCCGATTTATTCTGGAATTGACAGAGATGTTTTAAATAAGATGCAAGTACCAACCATGAAAGAAAGAGTTCATAAACCTGTCCTCTTTAAAATTAAGAGCTTCCATTGATCAAGACCCCATTAAAGAATGAAAAATAAGCCATAGCTTAGGGAAAAATACTTAGGATACACATATCCAGCCAAGTTCTGTCATCCATATAAATGAGGAACCCCTAACAAAACAATAAAGGCAGGCAGCCTAATTAAGAAAAAAAAATGGCATAAGACTTGAAAAATCCACTTCACAAAGAGGGCTATACAAATGGGCAATAAACATATGAAAAGGCAACAATATAATAATCATAGAAATGCAAGTTAAAACCACCTTGACTTGTCTCTAAATACTTATTTAAATGGCTAAATTTAAAAATATAGGTAAGAAGGTAGAGGAACAGGAACTCTCAAATACCTCCGTTGGGAAGGTAAATTGGTACAGCCATTTAAAAAATGTTGATACTGGGGCACCTGGGTGGCTCAGTCGGTTAAGCGTCTGACTTGGGCTCAGGTCGCAATGTCACTGTCCGCGAGTTCGAGCCTGGCGTCGGGCTCTGTGCTGACTGCTCAGAACCTGGATCCTGTTTCAGATTCTGTGTCTCCCTCTCTCTCTGACCCTCCCCCGTTCATGTTCTGTCTCTCCCTGTCTCAAAATAAATAAACGTTAAAAAAAATTTTTTTAAATGCTGATACTGTCAACTGGAGTTGAACATATTGAATATATGATTTCACTTCTAGATGTCAAGAATTAGTGCATATGTGCACCAAATATGTTAATATTTTATATAAAATTTTAATAACAGCTTTATTCATAATAGCTCCCCCACAAAAATTCATTAACAGTGGAATGAATAAATTGTAGTTTATACATACAGTGGAATGATATCTGGCAATATAATGAATGAAGTGTTGCACACAAAAATATGGATGAATCTAAATGAATTAATATTATGCAAAAGATGCCAGACTCAGGGGTATATACAGTGTGGGATTGTAATTATCTGAAGATTGAAAATAAGCAAAACTTGTATGCGGTTTGTTGTTAACTTAGAGTGGACATGAGGGAAGCTTCTGAGGTGACGGTTATTTTTTCTATATTCTCGTCTAGGTGCTGGTTATGTAGGGTGTTCATTTATAAAGAACTATCAACTCTTATAACTATGTATATAAATTGCACCTTAATAAAAAATTTAAAACCAACCGGAATTAATACAGACTTTAATGAACAGAAAACACATTTGCTACCATTTTACAAAGGATATATACTAATTATGAAAATTTTGCATTTTTAAATCAAATAGACTTAAGGTGAGTGTTTAATGTATATTCCAGATTTAAACAATACAGTAATATTTCTTTAAACATATTTTGCCATTCAGATGTTTTAGCAATTTTGACAAGCTTTTTCTCCTGTATTATGTATATAGATGTAAGCGGTGTAATTATCTCAGGAATCCAGCAATCTATTTATATTTGTAATAATTGGTTAACATTTCTGAAAGCTTAAAAATTATCCATCCAACAATTTCTTAGCCTATCAGAAGTTCCAGTGGTTGGTGTTGAATCAGTCGCCATACGTGAATCTTGTAGTGACTGCCTCTGATGTGAAAAGAGGAGGCAGCAGGACCCGGCGGCCACTGTCATGAAGAACAAAGGTTACTGTGCCATTACCACACCGACTGACAGCTCAGAAATAATTGTGCAGAAATAGAACCAGAACAGCTTTAAGAAGGAAAAAAGAAAAAAGAACTTGGTAACAGGCAGAGATGTCTTTTTTTATTGCTGTGTTTTGTTCTGTGTTTTGCTAATTTATCTCACACAAATAATGTCTCTAACAGAAGAGCTTTTTTTTTTTTTTTTTTGGTCAGTTGAATTCCTACTAATTCAAATAGAATTTTTCAAAGTGAACATTTTTTTCAAAATCACTTGCATGATCAGCTAACAGCAGACGAGTTACTCATTTAAAAGTTATTAACTAGGAAAGTTTTGTACTTAACAGAATAGGACATTCATAATATACTTAAGTTTATATTTAATCATTATAGAGAAGCATGTAACTATCAAATTTTTTCACTATTTTAATAATAGGCCTTTAAAATATAATCAATAAATTGTCAAGTGAATGAATAAATGTATTTCAAAATAGAGATGATGGTTTAATACATCTGGTACAGTTAACATACGCAGAAATTTAGTTGGGAGCTCATGGCATATCTTATCTCACATTAGAATTGATTTTTCAGTGGATATTGACGTGTTATAAGTTACTTCACATACTGACAGAAATCAAATGTTTTATACAAAGTAATGAATTATTTAATAGTTTTAAAAATTCATTTATTAATGAACTTGTTGCAAAGAAGCTTCAATGCTTGACTCTCCATCATTAAACTGTTAGTTTCTGTGCAATATACTATTAACTTTTATAAATCTAGTACCTAACACAATACCTGAGTCACCGTGGTAATTTTATATTGCTGCCATAAGAAATTAGTGTGAACCTAGAAGCTTAAAATAATGTTAAGTTCTTATCTCACACCTCTGAATGTTAGAAGTCTTAAGTGAGTCTCACCAGGTTAAAATCAAGGTATTGGCAGGGCTGTGTTCTCTGGAGGCTCCAGGGAAGCATCTTTTTCAAATTGTGTCAGAATTCAGTTTCTTGTGGTTGTGGGAACTGGGTCCCTGTTTTCTTTCTGGCCAGGTAGAGGGTCATTTCTACCTTCCAGAGGCTGCTTGCATTCCTTGACGTGTAGCCTCCTTCCGTCTTCAAATGGGGAAAAGGAGATGATGGGTCTCAAGTCTTGCCCTCACTTTAAATTTTTCCTGTGTCTTCCTTCACATCTTCTGAACTTCCGCCAGGAAAAATTCTCCAGTTTTAAGAATTTATGTGATTAGATTGTCTCATCTAGATAATCCAGAATCGTCTCTTCAGCTCAAGTTCTGTGCCATCAAATCATATTTGCAAAGTCTCTTTTGCCATGAAGAGTAGCATATTCATTCTTTCCCAAAATGATAGCTCTAATAGTAATCCATCATTTCTGAGGGGCCGACTTGATCACAGATGCCTGGAAGAATGGATAGCCTGCGCAGACTTCAGATAGCTTCTATGAATGTCATTTATTCAAATTCAAACTCATGGTTTCTTCATTTGGGGGAGTCCAGGTTTCAGCACCTAGCTACATATGAACAAATAGATTTCCACATGAGGGCTATCCTCAGACTAATGATTGCTCCAAGATCAAAGAAAGGTAAAAACTGGTCGACACTGAAGATTTAAGTGAATGTAACATTTCATTCCGGGAGGCTTGCCTGCCCTTCCTTCCTCCCTCCCTCCCTCCCTCCCTCCCTCCCTTCCGTCTTTCTTTTCTTTTCTTTCTTTCTTTCTTTCTTTCTTTCTTTCTTTCTTTCTTTCTTTCAGGAAAATTGAGAGAAAAAAACATTTATGATGGAGGAAAATTGGTCTGACGTTGGCAAGGGTATAGGGGTAAGAGTGGCACTTGGGAACTGGGACAAAGAAAGGATGAACATTGTGAAACCGAGTAGCATTGCCTTTCTTATCTGAAGAGAGAGCAGTATATAAAGTGTTGTTTCAATTTAAAAATACTGTACTTGTCCATAATTAAGTCATTGAAATACATGGGAAATTTATTACTGCTTTGTTCAAAAATCTTTGGGATAAGTAATTTGAATGCTGCTATTGTATTCTTATTTACTACTTTAAGTTTTCTTTTAAAGCACTCATATTCATCTGCAACCATGAAGATCCTCTGTAATTTTTAAAAATCAACTTATAGTTATTTCTTGTGAAGCTGTCTTACTATTTTTTTTATTTTAATCTCCCGAGTTGTGAGAACACAGCTTAGCAAAGTGTATAAAGGCAGCAAAGCAGGTAGTTTAGATTTCTGTTAGTCTTCCAAGGAAAACCTACAAGTAAACTGGAATATAACACAGAGAGATTATACACTAAAATGCTTTTGCAAACTAAGATTTAAAGAACTGGAAACCTTATTATTTTTCTCAGTCAAAATGTAAATGGATAAATTTTTATGTTTTTATGTTGTAAAAACGAATTGTGAAATGTTTCTCTACAGAATGAAAACCAAAAAGTCCCTAAAATGCCATTCAACTGTAATACTCTGAAAGTCCACTTATTTAAGAACTTTTGACACAAGTAGATACTTTAACGGAAGTAAAAATTATTAAATTTAAACCCACCCATTTCCTCTGTCCTGTGTCAACAAGGCATGAGTATTATGTAGCTTCATTCACCTGTTGATTCATTCAATAATGTTTACTGAGAGACTACTATGTACTGGGCAAGAAAACCAATAAGGCACGAAAAGTTCACAGAAGTGAGGAAATTAATATAGAGATATTAACTATACTAAATAATGGTGATTGCAGTGACAGATATAAACATAGTACAGTATTACAGTACTGACTGTGCATTACCCAGTACCAGTTTCCGAGAAAAATTAAAAATGCTAATCTTTACACCTTTCACTTTGTATCAATACATAATACAGTATTTACTATCAATGAATTAGGAATTATTTCAGAATAACATTATAAATGCCAAGTTTATTGCTTTTGTGTCATGCATCCCTCCTAAGATTTCAGCTTGTTTTACATGTTATTCATTCTTTGGCTTTCTTCATATCTTTATTTTTTTAATATTTATTTATTTTTGAGAGAAAAAGAGAGAGCAGAGGAGGGGCAGAGAGAGGGGGGGTACGGAGGATCCAAAGCAGGCTCTGTGCTGACAGCAGAGAGCCCAGCGCAGGGCACAAACGCATGAAGAGATCATGACTTGGGCTGATGTCGGACACTTAACCCACTGAGCCACCCAGGCACCCTTTTCCTCACAGCTTTAAATAGATTAAACATATAATCTCTGTATAAAAATATTTTGTCCTACACTTTATTTGTCATATACCATAAAACCTTGGTTTGTGAGCGTTATTTGTTCCAGAAACATGCTTGTAATCCAAAGCACTTTGATAATACATCACAGCGAATTTCTCCATAACAAATAATGGAAACTCTGATGATTCATTCCACAACCCAAAATATTCATATAAAATGATTAAAATAATGTAATAGAATAAAATACAGAATATAAAGAAAATTAAATTAACCTGCACTTACCTTTGAAAACCTTCGTGGCTGCTGTGAGGGAAACGAGAGAGGAGGGTTATTATGTAGGATGACTTTCACTATCACTAACAGAATCACTGCTTTCTATTGGCTCAATGGAATCTTTTCTTTTCATGCAACTTAATAAGGAAACTATCCAATGACTCTTGCTTTTGCTTCCTTTTGAGGGTTTTGCGGAAATGTGACATTGCATTGTCTTGAAACAGATTCATAGCTCGCACGGCTACAGCCTTATTCGGGTGGTGCTTTTCTACAAAATTTTGCACTGTTTCCCCACATTCTACACATCTCCCTAATCTCATTTGAAGTGAGGGATTCCTCCACCTTTTTGTCCTCCTCTGCAGATGAGATGCAGACATAGACTTCTTATAAATTCTTGCAGTTTTGGCCACTCGCATACCTTGCTCATACTTCTTGATGATTTCCTTCTTAACTTCCACCATAATCATCTCCTTCTTCTTACCACGTTTCTTTTCAACCTTTTTCTACATGGGAGCCATTATATATGCTCACCACGGATGTTGACTCTACTCCAGTATTAATAATAAACTCTTGTCATATATTGTATTTAATGTAACTGGCAATAAAGCATCAGAGGAAGGGGTCTATTTCTGCAGGAAACCTGACTTAGAATGAAGCAAAGCATTCCTAAGCTTACTCTTGTATGGAAAAGCAAAGGACTGTCCATTTTTTGAAGTGACAAAAAATACACTAGTGCCAGTTGTGGGCACCTTCCAATGTTCTGAAAAGTTACTGACTTCTGCCAAACACTGCAGCCTAAGACTGAGCATCTGAGCATGGGAGACAATCACTCACAATCTCACAGCAAGAGAGAGAGAGAAAAACCATTGGCTCAGTTATGATCACATGGCATTCAGTGTCCCGTACTACTTGCATTGCAAGACGTCGCTCATTTATTAAGTTAAAGTTTTTATTAGAAATGTTTGCTCATCTTGCAGGATGCTTGCAGAACAATCCAGGCTTTTATGTACTTTACTTACTTCAACAAACTTATTATGTTGGCACTCTTTGCCTTCCTAGTAGGCTGGCATGGCCTATTGATAAAGAAACATAAAATGTCTCTAATCAGCCTGACCAGATAGACCAAACATTTTCAGTTTCATTCATTTTTTTTTTTACCACCACTATCCAAATTAGTATCTGGCCAACATCAAAAAGAAGGCAGCCATCAAGTGAATTGTGCAATATACATCTCATCCTTCTTTCATGGTATTGGATTTCCATGAAGTGACCTATACTGTGAGGAAAATACATGGACCACTCATTATATCCAAAATGTTTTTCATTCTTTGAGACGCTTCTATTTCTATGCCATAATGTAGGAAAAGGTGACTTGGAAAGAACAATAGTTTGAGAAATGATGGGAAAGGAAGTTAGTATCATCAGGAGAACCATGATAATAAGGGAAGTTTAGTTGAATGAACTCATGTTTGACAAACATAACAAGGATGAAGCAAAAGAAAGAAAAGAGAGAAGAGGGAAAAAAAGAAATAAGTTGAAGAAGAGCAAAGATGAGAAGAGACAATAAGACATAGAGGAAATAACCATGAATTAATAAATAATTATAATGACAGATTTCTTTAGGCTCTCATTTGCCCTGACCATGCCTTGTTGATATGCGGAATAAATCTTAGGGTTGTGGCCATGGGGGACCTAATGTTATAGAGATGTTCCTCTACAGTTGTTTGATGTTTTTGACTTATTTCAAGGGTTTTCATTAAAACCCTGGAAAATGTGTAAGATCTAGGAGCCCATCCATTTAATCATTTTAAGGGAGAACTTTATCATTGATGACTATATGGAATCTACATATCTTCCCATTTGAATTTAGTTTGCCTCCCCATACCTTTAATTCCTAGTTATTGTATCTTCCAAGTCTCATCGGTACTTTTCTTCATGTGCTGAATTATGCAATATTTATCATTCTGTTTCTATCTTGTCCACTCAATACTATATTTTAAAATCATTCTGTGTTGCTATAATATATAGCTGGTGCATCTCTTCTTATCACTTTATGGTCTTTCAGGGTAGGTGACCACCACATTTTACTTAGCCATTCTGCAAATGAATGGACATCTATGTCACCTGCAAAATTAAACGTTAACTTACCAACATAACGTTAATTATGGACCCCCAAATCAGAAATTGCAGTAGAAAAATGAACAGACTCTAGCTTCCTATAATTCAGGACCTACACGAACCACATTTAATTGAAGAAGGTGTGGAGTAGATACATTCAGGCATTATTTATGGTATCTTAACAGCTCTGACAACTCCGTGCAAAGTTATTGTGTCCATTTTGAGAGTGCTTTAAAAGCTCACAAGCATGTCATTATTTTAAAGGACTTGGAGACATTTTTGAATATTAATGGGCTATGTCTCCTTAGTATGTACCTCTGTTGGAAAAATATAGAGCAAATGC
This sequence comes from Lynx canadensis, assembly GCF_007474595.2. Taxonomy (NCBI): domain Eukaryota; kingdom Metazoa; phylum Chordata; class Mammalia; order Carnivora; family Felidae; genus Lynx; species Lynx canadensis. Next base: position 39,870,391 of record NC_044314.2, read on the forward strand.
TTTTCAGCAGTCTTTCTCTTTGGGCAGGTATATGTACAGCCAAAATAGATCTTGAATGAGAGATCTAAATTGAAACTTTGTTTTGCATGATACGAGTATATTAATTAAGGGTCAGAGCCAGGGTCAATAAACTTTTTGTATAAGGGAAAAGATAGTGAATATTTTAGGCTTTGCAGTCCACTCAGTCTCTGTTGCAATTACTCTATTCTTCCACCACCAGAACAAAAGCAATCATAGACAGTATGTAAATGAATGAAGTGATAGTGTTCCACTAACATTGATTTACAAACACAGGCAGTGGGCTAGATTTGGCTGGAGAGCCGTAGTTTGCTGAGACCTGTTTTAGAAAGTGATTTTTTTCCATACTGGGATTAAGTTATTTGGGGAGTAGATATGAGGTGTCTCAAGATGAGTATCTATCGAAAATTGCCTTTAATCTTATTTCTACCTGAGGGGTACCTGGGTGGCTCAGTCGGTTGAGCATCTCACTTCGGCTCAGGTCATGATCTCACAGTTCATGGGTTCGAGCCCCACATTGGGCTCTGTAATGAGAGCTCAGAGCTGGAGCCTACTTCAGATCTGTGTCTCCCTCTCTTCCTGCCCCTCCCCTGCCCTCTCTGTCTCTCTCTCAAAATAAATAAACATTAAAAAATTAATCTTATTTTTACTTGAGATACATCACTAAGGTTTGGACAGTGCCCTAATATGAATAACAACATCGGGTGATTAGAGATGCTCATGATCTTTATTTATCAGTAAGGGGAATATCTAATTGAATATCTAACTGAGAGAAGTAAAAGAGAAAAAGCATTAGTAATAATTCTATCCATAAAAATATTTTACTAGAGTGCTAATGATTTATTGTACTTTTCATACTTGGCACCTCTGAAAATGAGCCTAATGTTTTCTGTCCCCACGTTCCCAAGGAAAAGACACTGAGACACTGAAGCATATGTATATATATTTTTAATTTCCAAAACTCTTTTCTCTGTGAGCATCCAGTTTATTTTTGAAATACTTATATATTTCTATAGAGCTGAAATATATTTCTATATTTCAAAATTAGAGCATTCACACATATCAATCTGGAATCTTAAAGGCCCTATAATTCACATTCAAGACTAGGAAGTGATGTAGTCCCAGAAAAGGTATTAGGCTGAAATCAGATTGTATTCTAGCCTTAATGCTGTTCTCTTCCTGTGTGACCTCAAATAAGAAATTGATTTTCCTAGCCCCCATTTCCTCATTAACAATGTAAGCATGTTTTAAAAGTTTTTGTTCTTAAAGACTTGCAACGCATTGTTAATACTGTCTGTTTGCAGTATAAAAATGGCTTGTAGTTGTGAAGAGGGGCTTTGATTTTCTACTTCATGTACCTCTCTATTATTTGCATGTAATTTAATCAGCATGCATTATTTGATAATAAATCGATTTTTAAAAGAAATATTCAAATCCTGGTATAGCATGGATGTGACAATGACATTGGCATAAACATTTTCAAAATTAAACATTTCTACAAACATAAGGTGAGATCAGGTTACTTGATGATATCAATAGGAGTTATAAAATATCAGATATTTTCATTTTAATGAGTTTACTTCATTATGCTATAACGTATGTATTTGAACATCTTAGATCAGTCTTCATTTGTACTAAAATGTCTAGATACTGCTCTTACAGTTTCTGCATTTATGTAGTGCATTATTACTTTATGATAAAGTTAGTTGATAATTCCTTAACTCTTTTTGCTGATGACCTTTTAAAAAGCTGCATAATTAGAATAAGTTGTGGTTATTGTATTGGAATCTCTATCCCATGGGCCAACAAGGCAGCCATTAATTCTCTGCATCACCCACTCCATGTGCAATGCCATCAGCACAAGATATTATTCTTTGTAATTACATAAAGAAAGGGTCTATTTAGTGTTAACTGACCTTTCTGTGACTGATCAGCCTTTTCCACCAGTGAAGTAGAAATGTATATCATTAAAATGTGAGTAAATAGGAAACCTTTCTAAATCTTAAACTATTCAAATCAGTAGGTGCTATGAAGAGGAAATTGTTCAGTCTTTCACATGATATGGTGACAAGAGTAGCAGACTTTATATATTTTTAAATAGTGACAAATGAAATATAAATTATGAAATTAATTTATGAAAATGCATAGAAATATTTAACAAGGAAGTTTTATGCAAATATGTTTCTGTTTAACAATCTTAATATTAGAGGACACATTAAACTCAAGTATATATTCAAGGTTAAAATTTCAAGTTTATTTAATAAGTTATAAATAGATTTACAGGAATTATTATTACTGTGGATTATCAATTACAGAGGACGTATATGTAGTGTAATTATTTAAATCATGTATTTTAACTTGGAAAAATTCATTGGGGTATATAGATTATGTGACACCAACTTTTACTCTTTTCTTTCTTTCTTTAATTTTTATTTAATTCTACTTACTTAACGTACAGTGCAATATTGGTTTCAGGAGTAAAATTCAGTGATTCATCACTTATATATAACACCCAGTGCTCATCATAACATGTGTACTCCTTAATACCTATCATCTATCTAGTCTTTTTCTTATTACTATTTTTTTTTACTCAGTTATATTAGATATACTTGAGGGGCATACGATTACATGGAAGACAGCTGGTCAGATTAGAAATTCACTAACAAATGTAAGTGGCATTTGTATAGCATTTCTTAAAGCCACTGAGTAGTTATAGGAGAAACGCTACAGTCAACATGGAGGTAAATGTTACTTTTTTTTAACATACACTCACCTTAATCATGGGCTTTAATATTTAATGAGCATTTGTGTTTCTAGGACAGAGTTTTCTCTGCTGAAAATACATACAGGGCCCTGTGTATGAAATATTTCAGAATCTGTTTTAAAAAATGACTCTTCCTTGGAACTTTGCTCATGACTTTCACTGGAACTGATCTCTCATAGAACTACTATCATTATTTGGATATGTCTTTTATCCTTCTTCATGTATAATGTATTCTGATGTAGTTAGCTTGTGAATGCCTCAATTCCCTTATCTGATTGCAAGTTTCTTCAGCCCTGAAATTGTGTATTTTTTTCAGGCTAGTATCAATAATTCTGCATCAAATGTGTATAATGAATAGCATCTAAAATAATAAGGAACAAACAGGGTTAATACAGAGATTAATAGATACTCAATGGATACTTCTGATTCTAAGAGCCAATGTTATAGTATCCATTGTTAAACTTAGAGTAAATCAACAGTAGCTACATTTGTAACCCCATCAAGAAGCTAAGATAAGCAATCTTGTATGTAGTCATACATGTGGGTAGTAAGGTGGGGTGGCTAAAAAAGTATTCCCCTGGACTCTGTCAGGGGCAGGTGCTATTTGACCTCTCATAGTGCCCCTCATAGCGCATATACCAGTTGCTTGGTAAGCATTTCTGAATAAATTAGTGAATAGAGAGTATTTTGTCAAACAGGATAATGTGTACAGTTTGAGGCATGTAACAACCTTGATGCAGAGGACTGATTTGTTCATTTAAAAATCAAGAATGTTCAAGACTAATTATCAGAGAACTCCTGTTGGACAAGAGACTGGTTTCCATGGCAGCACAGACAAGGAAGTGGGTCCTGGGAGAGTTAAAACAGTTATTTGCTCCTTTGAGGCTTCAGGGTATCGACACATATCATTCTTACAGACTTGCTTCTTGGAAACACTGGGGAGAACTCTCATTTTCTGTAGTAATTGGTGTATAGATTTTAAGGGAACAGCAATACAATAATGCTTCTATGCACGTAGTAGGTGATGTAACTAATAGAGTATATGCTTTCTCCATGTCTGTTATATTGTAACAGAATCGGCATGTATTTTCAGCATTTATGTTCACCACGTTAATTCCCATGAATCGAAGGGAATGCTTTTGAAGTGACAGTGTTCACAAAGAGACTTCAAGCCTCTAGGTCTCCTTTATTCTAAAGTCCATCCCTGCACATTCCATGAATCAGTATCAGTTCTATTGCCTAATTTTAATAATATCAAAGTGTCACTGCATGCAAAGCTACCAATCCAGTGCCCTAAACCAGCAGATATGTGCCAAAGGCATGTGTGGGGATTTAATAGTACGCTATCAATAGTTTTGTGCAAGAGCATATGTGCAAGGTCATATGCTACTGAAATGTTGGTGCTTGGAACGGAGCATTATTTATGATGCTCTGCATCGGTGGGATGTCTAAATATATGGGTATATTTCATTGTTTGCATAGTAATATGTTAAAGCCTAGAGATAACAGAACATTTAACACAATCTATGAAAGCCTTACTCACAAGTCATAGGTAACAACAATCTAATAGACCTAAAGGGACTATAAAACCATTCCTCTGGACTGACTCACCCAACTTTGCTCAAATATATATTGACCTCATGTAGCAGGAAAAGTTTTGATCCCTGCCAAATAAAAGACTGCTCTAAGACTCAGATCACTGATTATTTTTCCTGTGAAGTCTTTTCTGGCCTACTCCCGCATCTAGTGGAATGAATTCCACCTGGTAGAATCAATTCCAGGCACTCCAAGAAACACTTCCAATAGATGTGTTTACCCTTCTGCCTCCTCTCACTCTACCCTCTAATCCCTGGTGAAAAGGGGTCACATTCTATTCTCATTAATCCTTGGGGTAGCTGTGAAGCTGGATCCAGAGAATAAACTTACTAAGGGTTTGCTAAACAAATGGTTGAATGAACAAATAAGTAAATGAATGAAAAGCTAGGCATGAGGACACTCTGGAGTAAATTGATCAATAAATACCACAATACAACTTGTGTTTTCTGGTGGTTCTGGCAGGAAGTCGATCCTTTCCAGCCATGAGACCACAGCGAGTGTGATACAATCTGTGCGCCAACACGGATACTCCCGGCACTAACAGCCAGCAAGCCCCAGCGGGCTGCAAAAAGCAAGGAGTAAGCTATTAATAGCCAAGAATCAGGAGATGACAGACAGATCATCGGAAAAGATCATTGGAGGTAGCCACACATAATCATATCAGGATGGGACATTTAGAATTAGACCTGGGTCAAAAGATGACAACTCTCTTACAATACATGACTGAAAGAAGGATTTAGCCCCTCTGCCTGACAAACTGGATCCAAATGCCCATATTAAGAGTAACTGAGGGTATAAACTACACATTACTATAAATGTAGATACAGACACTAGGACTATTTTAATAACATTAAAGTATTTGTAAATAGCTATGTAGGGCTTTTACACATACAGGTACAGTGCAAGTACCTTAAACCATAACCATCTTTCTAGAATATTTGGATCAAGTTTCTTTCTTATAATACAACTTGCGTTATAATACAACTTGTATAATCTCTTTTGTGATTAATCCATCTTAATTTTTAAAAAAAAAAAACTCAAATGTATTTAGACTTTCTCTAGGATAAGTGTATATGGCAGGACCTCCATAGGACTCAATGCAGCATTACTCTGCTACATCAGCCATAATCCAGAATTGTGCCGGCCTCAGCTGTAAAAGTCTGTGCACTTGGGCTTTTGGTCTTGTCAGTGGATGCATCAGGTCTAATCAAATCCTGGAATATGGAATCATGTGGGTAAATGAACAACAAAAACAAAAACAAAAAAACAAAAGACAAGAGACTGATGATATGTAACCCACACACCCATATTACAATAAAAAGGTATCTTCCAAGGGGACCAAGTTCTAATTTCCTTCAGCAGTCCATTTTATCTATGTCAACAAGCTATGTGTTAGTTAGATTATAAAAAGACAGTTACTCGGTGGAAGTAGGCTTAGAACAAGGTGATTCTGTTACTTGTTTTGATTCTTTAACATCATTAGCTTTTATAAAGACAGCACTGAATAGTGTTGAGTGCTGGCTCATGTTTACAAAGGAAATATATTGGATGGTGAAGAGTATGCAATCTGGAGCCAATCTGCCTGGATACAAAACCCAAGTCCTCCGCTTACTGTGTGTGAAATCTTGCACAAGATACCTGATGTTTCAGTTGCCATGGTTGCATAATAGATATCCCCAAACATGATGGCTCACAATTCTGTGTGTCAGAAATTTGGACAGGACATAGCAGAGCCTGCTTGTCTCATGTCTCACTTTCTGAACTAGCAGCTGGATGACTTAGAAACTAGGAATTGGAATCATCTTCAAATGACTCATTTACTAATGATGGATACTGTTTTCTGACACCTGAGCTAGTGTTGTTTCCTGGAACACCTACACATATTTCTCCATGTGGTCTCAATTCCTTACAATATGGTGTCTGGTTCCAGGGACGAATGTCCCCCAAAAGAGGTCCAGAGGTCCAGGCAGAAGCTGTGTGTGTGTGTGTGTGTGTGTGTGTGTGTCTATGTCTGTGTGTGTGTGTGCGTGTATGAAATAAACTGGCTTCTTTAAAACTAGCTTTTTTAATAAACTAGCCTGGAAAGTCACATAGCATCCTTTCCACCATACTTTATCGGCTGGTGAAAACACAAGTCTAGCCAGGTTCAAGGGAAAGATAAATAGACTATGCTTCTTGATAGGAAGTAACAGGGTTCTGGAACAACTTGTGAGAATGAAATATTTCTGTGGCCTTTTTTGGGAAAATACAATTTGCATTACCTGACTTTTCTTGCCTTTGTTTTCCTGTCTGTTAAATGCGGATAATAATGTAAAAACTGAGATGATTGCTATTGTCTCAGTTCTTTCCATTGTGTGTGGAATTTATAAATTAACATTCCAGCCCTATTTCTAAGTTATTGTCTTTGTATCACAGGGTGAAACATTAAAATAGATGATCTATAGTTTTCTGCAAAGAGAACTCAGTTCTCTAATTATAATTCCCTATTCCTTACTTGCCTACTATGAGAGGGAAAGAGAAGGGGAAGAGTGAGAAAAATAAACTAAAAATGGAGAAAATGGAGCAAATGTCGAATATGAAATCCATGTCTTAACGAATAAGAAAGTTCAAGTGAAAAAGAATATGGAGAACTACTATTTGCATACGTTGGGGTCTCAATCTCCTTCAATATTCAGCATTTTGGTGACAGAAACTATGGTTCTCAATACTTTGGGAATCATGGTCTAATTAGGTAATCCCAGAAAAATGCTGTGTACAGTCTCAAAGGGTTCACATACCTTGTGAACATCAATGATGGACCCAGAGAAAAAACTCTTGCTGAGGCTGGACAATGTAGTGTGTCCTTAGAATAATGTTCATTACAAAAAATGTTGTGTGAGTGCTCTTTATAGACTTCTTTCAAATCTTCACCTCTCAAGCGGTGTACCAAGTAATACAAGTTCTGTGTTCTAATTATATATTTGTGTGATTTGTACTATAAATCCTTCACACAAGACCACAAATTCTTATGGTTCACCATTATATCCCAGAACTTATCATATAGTAGTAATTAAATTCGAAGTTTTGAATAGGTAATTAATGAAAATGAATGAATGAATGAATGAATGAATGAAGTAACACTGTAAACTCAGAGCACAATTATTTTAACATGCACCAATTGTAATCACGTTTTTCTTTAATGGCTTTAGGAACAAATTGTTTTTCAAGTTCACATTTAGCCAAGACCTTAAGTAGAAAGATTCTATAGGTAAGATTCAGCTGGATTTGAATTTAAAAGTATGTGAGCCATCTTACTTCCTTTATTAGTTTCTGCTTTCTTCTCACTTTTTATTATATTGCTGACCCCCAACTTGTGTGCCCTTATTAAATATCTTCTACCGCTAACCAATTATAAGCTTTTCAATGCCAGTAGTGGTTGCATTATTTCCCTTGGACATATGTCCACTGGTATCATTTCCTCTTTGTTTCATTCACATGTAGTGATAATATTGGTTAAAATTAAACAAGTCAAAGTTGTAAGGTGGACCCACAGTTGTAAGGTGGAACAAAAAAAAAACATTTTCAAAAAGTGTCAGTAGAATATCATTATTAAAATTTTTAAAAACCTGAAACCTCATTGCACATGTGAAGGTCACTGATCGTCAGGAATAGGTAGTACATGGCAAATACTTCTGTAAATTCATTACTGAGAAATGATCATGTAAAATATCATGACTGATGTAACAATTTTTTGAAGATTCATCGACGTAACTGTACAATTTGATTTATTGGTATCTAATTAAGGCATATAAAGCAGTAAGAACTGGTATCATACAGAAATTGAAAGTAAACTGCATATTACACAGTTTAGCAAAGCATGAAGTACCAAATATATCCTCAATAAAGTGCCATTTAATACGTTCAGTGCAAATCCCACAACTTTTGTAGCACTCCTCTCTAATGCAAGGTTTATTTATAGGAGCTATCTAGGGCTTGAAAGAAATGTAATTGAGAAGTAGAAGACTTCAGATATCAGGGTTGTGTTTATGCTAAACCAAACAAACAAAAACACTCAACATGATTCGTCATCCCACTTTCAGTAGAATATTGATCAATGATCCATCGTCATCACTTGAGGCTTATATTTTAATAAGTTGTTACCATATCAGAAAGAACTGTAACCATTTTTTTCCCAAAAGCATCCCCATCAAAGTAAAAGATTCCTGGATACTTGGTCCTCCTACCAAAAGATAATTCTATGTGATTTCAGATAAGTTTATTAGATTAAAGTTTCTAAAGTTTGAAATTGCCGTGCCAGAATTAGGACAAGGACATTTAAAATGGTTCTCAGTTCATCATTTTGGCTTTTTGAAGAACAGCTGTGGCATACTATTCATCATTAGAGATCAATATGGATACAAGGCTTTCATGAGAAATATGTTTGTTGACCTTAATAAATCTTTAGCTGTGCAAATACAGAAATATTTGTACAGGCAATTTTCTGCTGAATTACATTTCATCTATGCACATTCTCATACCGCAGTATATTTTTTAACAACTTATACTAAAGGTTTGATGTGATGGCAGTTTTCCCAAAGAAACATTTTTAATTGCTTCACAATGGTGGTTTTTGTATCTAGTTATTTAATCATCATTATCATCATCATGATTAATCTACATTTATGTGTTTTGAAACTTTTTGCTACTGTAAAAATTGTTGTAATGAATAAGGCTTTTGCTTAAATAAATTTACATAAAATGAATTACTAGATTAACAAGTTTGAAAATATTTAAGGCTGTTGATAAATTCCACATTTTTTGAAGCACCAGAGAAAATTATATGTGCTAGAAATGTAAAAAGAATCAACAACTGAACTTGAATTCATACATCTCATTTAAAATGATAGGTAGCTCCTAGTTTGCCAATTGGTAATATTACCAAAGTTATATTCTAAGGGATTTGTATTAGATTTAACATATATTTCTTTAGTCATGAGGGGATACTATAAGGTCCTCAGGTGCTCACAGATTTAACCTTTAATATAGTTAAAGTATACTAGGAGCAAATAATGGCTCTCTCATGGTGCTTCTAAATATTGAGTTCCTTGTCTTTGTCTTCACTCTTTAATTCTCTATTTTCAGTGAGTGCCACCACTCTGAACCTCTTGAAAATGGGATTCTAAGCTTCCAAGGGTGTTCTACCTATTTGAGCACTGGGGAAAGGAAAAGGGGGTAGGAAACTGGAAGAAAACCTCTAGGAAGCCGGGAAGAGCATCTCAGGACTGATCCTTCCCAAAGCATTATGGAGGGAAGGGTGGGAAAGAGAGAGAACAAAAATCAGACAGACTCTGGTAAATCAGTGTTAAAAAAAAAAAAAAAAAAAAGGAAAGAAAGAAAGAAACCAGGTACGTCAAGAAAGAAAATTATTAAGTCAAGGAGGATGTTGGTATCAGAGGAAGCACCTTTTTAACTTTAATATTTTTCTACAATATATAATATAATCTTAGTAGATGATTCAAATGATGTTGAAAAAAATTCAAGGAAATCGAAAGGACTTTAATTAAATATATATATTTATTTATCTTCTAGAAAATACAAGATGATTCACTCGAAGAAAATTTGCGTTTAGCTCAAGAATATCAGGAATTACAGACTACTTTCTTAACAGAAAAGGACAATTATTTCAATCTATATGATAGACAGTTATCACTTGATGCTTCAATTCAAGCTAAGAAACAGGTAGGTTTTCATATTTTTTTCCTAATAATGATTTATTTGACATGCGTGCTGCAGAAAGTAACAAGAAAGGACCACCGACGGTGGTCCTTTGTATGCCACCAAATGGCATATTCCCTCCTTGTAAATTTTTGGTGAATATTTTTATCAACCTTTGAAATGAAATTTTGAATGGATATTTGAGAAATGAAAAAACTTAGTTTCTCATCCACCATTTCATACTAATTTGTTCTATTATGACCTGGAATACCAAGTTTTTGTAGTTAAAGATTTAAGTATATTATCATAGATTTCAAATTTCAATTCTATCTATAGGTAAGTTTCCACGATATGCCTCAAAATCCTCTTCATGATGTATGGACTCCAAATGTTTGTTTCTATTTTCTTAATAAATAGGGGTATTAATTATAAACTTAGAGAGTATATGACCCTCTGTGTTTAGTGGAAATCACTAGAAATTCTCACATATTTTGTAAAAGGTTCTGTAATAATAAAAATAGAAAAGTAAAATACACAATACTCCTCAAATGGAAGAGGAAAGAAAAAGCTCCACTTCGAGTATTAAGATACAGCCACTTCCTCTGTATTCTTCTCCAGATACTCATTGACAAAAACAATTATTTCCCTTTGAATTTCTGTATCTTCCCAGAATTTAAATTTCAAAATTTGGAGGTATGCTTGTTTTTTTAACAATTCACCTAGTCATAAGAACCGGTAGGCTGCTAATGAATCCTTTCTCGTACAGTCATCACCCATATTACTCTACTGTAAATTAGTAGTTTAAAATTCCAGTGCTGTATTTATCCCTCCGTATGGTGGAATATTGGAAAGACAGAGGCCAGGATTTGAGTGCATCTCTACCAGTTACTAGCTCAGTGATCTTGGCAAGTTATGTATCCTTTCTGGCCTCGGTTTTCTCATCTGTGAAATAAGATTTACCTCAGAGGAAAACTGATAAGTAATAAGAAGGAGACATCCGTAGTTATTTTTGAAAATAAAGAGATACTATGCAACTATAACTAACTATTGCATTCATCTGGTATGCTGCTTATGTTTGCCATCTATCTGCTCTCCTGAGAGTTAAAGCTTCTGAATATATTGAGAGAGAGAGAGAGAGTGTGTGTGTGTGTGTGTGTGTATTTTTCTCTTAAAAATTAGTAGCACGGGGGCGCCTGGGTGGCGCAGTCGGTTAAGCGTCCGACTTCAGCCAGGTCACGATCTCGCGGTCCGTGAGTTCGAGCCCCGCGTCGGGCTCTGGGCTGATGGCTCAGAGCCTGGAGCCTGTTTCCGACTCTGTGTCTCCCTCTCTCTCTGCCCCTCCCCCATTCATGCTCTGTCTCTCTCTGTCCCAAAAATAAATAAACGTTGAAAAAAAAAAAAATTAGTAGCACGATGAAGGCAGATTAAGAAATAAATGTGTTTGTGAACAAATTGATAGTACAACTATATGCCAAAAGCTTGGTGTCCTCAAACCATGTGCCGGATTGAAAGAAAGGACTTTAATGGAACATTTGTCCAATCACTTCATGCATTTGACGTTGTTATTGAGGCTAAACATGTTCTATTTGTTCCTGATAATTGAGGAGGAGAAAATAATCAATGGATATACTGTATTTCCTTTTCCTTTTCTAACCAGAAGGGAAACCAAAATAAATTTTATGTACACTTGTTATCAGTTTATTTAGAATCCTTTGGTGGAAAATGACCAATAGATACTGCATAAATAGTGAAGAAACCAGGCCTTTAAGAGAGTCCCTAACACACTACTTCCATAGTAGGAATAAAATCGTCTTGATGTTGGAATTAAAGCAAATTGTGATTCAAGATCCAAGGAGTGAGACCCTGGTATGAACAGACAGTGAGGTATGCTAGGAGATGGCGTTTATATTTGTGATGATCCCTCAAACGAATCACTTTTAGCACACCTGTTTCAGGAAAACTTTCAAAGATTTATTTGTACTTCCAATCATTTTTCATTTCCATCCTTCAGCGATGGAGGTCATTAAGTGCAGGCTGCCCTTGTCAGTGTCATGTAGGATCAATTTGCTGCAATGGACAGAGAGGCCTTATTGATGCTGTTAAATCTGTCAGTGAGAAATCGTATGTCATTAGCGTCTAATGCACTGCTTACGGGATGGAATTTGGCCATCAAAACTGAAAAAAAACCTTTAATATTTTAGTTCCCTTCTTTGATATTGCAGCATTTCCTGCATATATATATTATAGGTTTTAGTCCTTTGACCAGTTTAGTTTTGGGTATGCAAAAAAACCATTCAGCCTCTCATTCCCTTGTTGAATTTTCTTGTCATATAAAATGGATCTCACTTTAAGGAATTTTGTGTATTATTTTCCTGTTTTTAGAATAACTTTATGGCTTCTAGACATATATTCCTTTTGGCATGGTAAATTGTATTTTGATGCTTGTGCTTCTTAAGGAGTATTATTCTCTCTACACAAATTATACATTTTCATACTTTGTATTTTTAGGCTAAAAGTAGCAAAGCTTAATGGAGAAGCAAAACAAATTAAATGTAAAAAATAATGATGTCCCCTTCCTTAACACAATTTTATTTACAACCTTCAAGTGTTAGAATGTTCTAGTGTTACTCTTGGTGATAAAATTATGTCTGCTTCCGTTGTGCATGCTTCTTGATACTTTCCTGTACTTCAGAATTTTGCAGTGATGAATATTTCCCCCTTTAAAAATCAGAAACAAACAAAAATGTGCAAAATTCTTATCTTCCCTGTTCATGGGTAACGATAGAATAGAATCCAATCTAAAGATCTCGAAATTTAAAATAACACTAAAGGGGAATAAAAGAAAAATATCTGAAAAACAGGTTGCACTTCTGTGTAAAAATAGACATGTTCATCATTTTCATTAAAAGATTTCAAAAATATTTTCAAACTATTTCAAAATATTTAAACCCATGAATAGATTGGTAAAATCACGTTTGTTTTCATTGCCATCTCCAATTCTTCAAGTCTGCCAAGAAAGGTAAGCTAAAAGCAAGCAAGCCAATGTTGATGTGTTCTGTTGGCTGAGAACACGATTCCTTTCAAAACTGGTTAAAAAATATTTTTAATTCTTTTGTGAACCACTTGTGAAGCCTCACCTTTGCCTGCTCCAGTTCTCAGGACTTTCAGACTAAGGGAATACAAATCATTAGAGAATCAGTCGGAACTTAACTGGCACTTAGAGGGACTTGGTATCCGTACCATCCAGCTTGCACACATTGTCTCTGTAATGTCCATCAGTAATCCTCTAAAGTTTTTGTCATTATTGGTGTTATAGTCATCTCCAGTTTAAGATAAGGGGCTGAGATTGAGTGTGTCACAGCGTCACCTGAGTGAAAGGAACAGTTAACTGAGATAGGAATCAAACAGGATTTTCAGAAATCCAACCCATTTCATAACTGTGGCATACCTCTGTAATGTGTCATTATTAAACAATCCTACATATGTCTCATCAGGCTCTGTAAAGCATGTAAAAGCCACATCGGTCATGCATTATGCCACCAGTGTCCATCTGAAACAGATTATTTGATTCAGTAATTGTTTTTGTAATTTTATCTAATTGAAGCTGTGTTTTCAACAATGATTTTCTCATGGGGAAGGAACTACTTATTTATTATAAATTATTTAATTTTCACAGGGATTATCGATAATTTCTGCAATTCTAAAATTGTAAAAATTTTGAACTGGATATGCCTTTACAAATGTTACCCAGTTGTTTAAAAGATAATTTCACACACACACACATACACACTAAAAAATAAAAAATAAAACACAGGGGTGCCACACAATAAAAAAATAAAAAATAGTGGCTCCTGAGTGGCTCAGTGGGTTAAGTGTCCGACTTCAGCTCAAGTCATGATCTCGCGGTTCGTGAGTTCCGGCACCACATTGGGCTCTGCGCGGATGGTGCCTGAAGCCTGCTTGGAATTCTCTTTCTCCTTCTCTCTTTGCCCCTCCCCCATTCACATGGAGCTTGCTCACGCTCTCTCCCTCTCTCTTTCAAAAATAAATAAACATTTAAAAAAAATAGAAAGTAAAATAAAAGATTACTTCACAAGTGAGGAACCGTAGGACCACAGTGGCTCAGTGATTTACCACATATACAGTTAATTAGAAGAAAAGCTGGCCTAGGACACAGCTGTCTTAACTTACATTCAAATAGTCTCTCCAACCAGCTGTAAAATGAGCATGTGCTGTGATATTTTTTGAAGGTTTGAGTGGACCAGTAGTTGAAAAGTAGTAAGAGTAACTACAATAGATATGCTCAGATTGGAATCACCTTTAATAACCTGGCCTTATTAAGGAGTCACGTAGGGACATAAATCAGAGGACTACTTTGGAGCTGTAGGGGACACTTCTATGTCTCACAGAATTCAAACACTATTCATTCATTCATTAATTCAATTATTCAAAATAAATTATTAATCATCCATTGTACTTATATCCTTTCTTTTGATACAATAAAAGACACAGGAATATGCCACCTCATCTCAGCTACCATGCTGAATGCTGTGATCCCCAGAGACCAAGGGACTTTTTTGCTAGAAGACAGCATAGAATCCGAGCCCAACAACATCCTGTCTTTACCCCACCAGTGGAAGAATCACGGATTTTTCCTGTCTAATCTCCTTCCCCTAGGTCTCAATGGACAAAGTTTCCATTTTAACCTCTCAAAAATATTATATCATCCCTAGATTTCATTAGCACATTTTCTCTTCCCTCTTTCAGTTTTCGAACATGGGTTTCCTCTAATAATACTCACCTTACATCGATTTGATGAGGAATCAACGTCAATTCCAGCAATAAACAAAGTTATTTTCTTAAGGAAGTATGAAAGCTATTTTAGTTCTCCTTTTCATAAGTATTTTGTATTGCTTGTTATTTTGTGAACACTAAAATATATAAAATTGGGTTTCGAGTAGTGATTTTTGAGTGCTTGTTTCAGTGTAGATGGAAATCCATTCCTTTGCCAAGAAAATCATAATTTCTTAAGTAGTTTCATCACAGGCACACACTGAGGAGTTGCTGTACCTTATACACTGATAAGCTTGTATTAAGTTTCTACTGGCCCCTTTCTCTCAAGAGCTCTCAAGAGATCTCTGAATAGCTTTTGTGATCCTGAGACAGGAGTAGACAGTTGGTCATCTATTGCTTTATCCCATGGAGTTTCCCTTCTGTTGTCCAAACTCTGTAAGAAAAACAACAAAAATTAAATGTTTATTTCTGGCCAGTACTTTAGAAAAGTCATCTTAGCTTAAATCAAACAAGCTTTTCAGTCTAGCACCAGTTTTGAGTGAATTGTAGACTTATGTATCCTTCAAGCAATTTTGAGATAGTGATCTAGTGGAGTTGTGCAGCAACAAGCAGTTTTTAATGTTCCCAAAAGCTTAAAAGTGATTTCTAGAATGTGACAGGATCCCTGATATGTCAAAGACACTCAAGGTAGAATTTTCATATCTAGAGATGATTGTTGAACAACACTGGTTTGAACTTCACAGGACTAATTATCCATAGACCTTTTTCAGTATATATATTGGGAAACATTTTTTGAGATTTGTGACAATTTGAAAAAACTCACAGATGAACCATGTAGCCTAAAAATATCAAAAAAAAATTAAAGAAAAGCTAGGTATGTCATGTATGCATGAACCATATGTAGATACTAGCCTATTTTATCATTTGCTACCATAAGATATACACTAATCTATTTTAAAATGTTAAATTGTATCAAAACTTACACACACAAACTTATAAACCGTACACAGCACCATCTGCAGCCAAGAGAAATGTAAACAATAAACAAGATGCAGTATTAAGTCATAACTTCATGAAATTAACTGCAGTACATATTGTATCACCGTAATAATTCCATAGCCACCTCCTATTGCTACTGTGGTATGCTCAGATGTTGTATCTACTCGAAAGGCCCTGTGTGTGCTCATCATCTCTGTGTGAGCATTTCCTCTCTGCAGCAAATTGCTATTGTAGTAAAAGTGATTTCAGGGTGCCTGGGTGGCTCAGTTAGTTAAGTATCTGACTCTTGATTTCAGCTCAGGTCATGATCTGAGGGCCCATGAGTTCAAGCCCAGTGTCAGACTCTGCACTGACAGTATGGAGCCTGCATGAGATATTCATTCTCTCTCTCTCTCTCTCTCTCTCTCTCTCTCTTAAAATAAATAAATAAACTTAAAAAAGGGATCTCAGGATATATGGATATCTGGCAGCGCCTGGAGACATTTTTGATGATCACAGCTGGGGATGTTGGGAGGAGTATTTGTGGTATCTAATGAGTAGAGGCCAAGGATACTGTTAATATCTTTCACACACACACCAAAACCTTTTTCAGCTTAAAATATCAATAGAGCTAAAGTTAAACCCTAATATATGCATAAAGAACTTCAGACACAGAGCTAGAGATAGATTTATTATATGCTTATCATAAAAATATTTTACATATATATGTATATGGCACACTGCATACTATATCTCCTTTTAAAATACTTAAACCACATTTGCATATTAAAGATTCTGAACAATCCCATTTTAAGAAACCTGTTGATTCTAATAACCCTGAATTTCCTGTGGTGCTTGGAACCCTTTCTTAGGAAACCTATTTACAACTAACAATATTTAATAGATTAAGCCTTGCAAAATATTATTCTATAGAGAATTGGAGAAGATTTCATGTCATAAAATCATACATTCAGGAAATTTTGCTTATATATAACTTGTAAGAGGGAGTAAATAAAGTATTCTTTATGCTATGTGTAAGGCCCTAGAAAAACTTGAAATATTTTCTAATAAATAGGTTGTGTTCTTTGGAATCCATACAGACTTAGAACTTGACTTTTTTAAATGTCATAGTGTAGCTACAAAATGATATCATAGTTTTTAATCACCCAAAGACCATTTAAAAAATTACAATAACATAAGTAAAATGTTCATTATATGCACCTCCTATAAATAGGTATATTTTCTACTTACACTTGTCTAATGCAGGACTTAGAACTGCAACTGATTTGCAATTCTGTGGGAGTATCAGTATAATGATTTTTTTACTTTTGAACTATACATATGCATCACAATGACATAAACATTTGAAAAAAACTGCTCTTGTAATCATCTCTCCCCAAGTCTACAGAGCTGTATCTTACAATCATTTATTAACATGAATATTAATATAAGAAATGCATATTCATATACTAAATGTTTTCTGTAGGTCATTTGTTCTTTTCTCAGAGTTTTACTCTTATTGAAGGTAGGAAGGAATATCTATGGGCAACTTCTTTAATCCCTCCGAGCCTCTAAAAAAAAATGGAAATACTAATGTCTGCCTAGCAGGATTATTGTAAAAAGCATTTCATAGTAGTTAACATTTGTGAAGCACTTACTATGCGTGAGGCACTTTGCAAGCTTTTATATGTAATTTTAGTTAATTTATTCAGCAACCGTATCGAACATAAATATACATTTAAGTGGAAAGCACCTACAATAGTTTTTCACAAACTGTATTTATGTTTGTGAAAGATATGACTTTCTGTAGAAAATAAGAGTTCTGATATTGTCATTATTCCTTAGATAGCATATATCCCTTATCTCTTATACAAAATCTTGGTATAGCTATACTATTATAGAAGAGCTTCTAGCTTATGATAGATAAAAAATAGTTTACGCAACCTGAGAATATAGTGTGAATTAAGGAGAGAGAGGACAGAAAGGTAGGGTATAGTGACGTTATGATAATCAGTTAAAAACTCATGCAGGTGCTGAAAGGCATAGAGCAATGGACAGGCACCACCTTGGTTAGGTAAAACTGACAGAGGGTTGTAGAGTAGAAAGTCCTATATGAGAAGGTTAGCAACAACTTGGGCTAGTCAGAGTTACATCCAAATCTTGTACTAAAAAACACCGTCAGAACATATACATTTAGTAAAAGAGCTCATTCACAATAACTGTAACAACCAGAAGTTTCCTAGAAACAACTCAAACAGGAAATATGTTATTAGAACCATTGTGAAGAAGTCTGTGAAAGTTCACAGATGGAGGAGAAAATAATAAAAGCAACATACACCATGACAGTCCTCAATATTTTAATTTGATGGGATCTGGCATCTTCACATTGCAATTGTAAAACAATTCCACACAATCTATAATCACTTCAAATGTGACACAACTAAGCAGGATTTTATTTATATCCACATTTCCAGAGGACATATTTTGTTTCTAGTGAAATGTGTTCTACTTATCCATATTCTACGTATACCTATATTTTATGTATTCTACGTATTCTACGTATTCTACGTATTCTACGTATTCTACGTATACCTATACCTATACCTATACCTATACCTATACCTATACCTATACCTATACATATACCTATACCTATACCTGATTTTCCAACTAAGAAAGAAGTTATTCAGCTTTTTTAGGTTCCTTAATAAATTCACTAGGCACTGGTTGATAGGTTATATTTCTTTTGGTTTTTTGAAATGAACCTGTGGAGGGGCGCCTGGATGGCTCAGTCAGTTAAGGCGTCCGACTTCGGCTCAGGTCACGATCTCAGGACTCATGAGTTCAAGCCCCGCGTCAAACTCTGTGCTGACAGCTCAGAGCCTGGAGCCTGCTTCGGGTTCAGTGTCTCCTCCCTATCTCTCTTCCCTATCTCTCCCTTCCCCCTCCCTCCCCCCCCCCTCAAAAATAAATAAACATTAAAAAAAATGGACCTCAGGAAATTAACATTACCACAAAATATATTTAATTTACCTGTACAATCTGACATTTTAGGTGTTTGTTAATTAATGAGTATGGAAAAATATTGTGGACAGATAGGCATTAAAAACATTTTCCCTTTGTCCCTACTTTGATAGGATACTTTCCTATCAAAGTAATCCTAAATATGACAGATTCCTTTTGTAAATCTTGTTCCATCACAGTAAATCACCAATTAAAAAAAAAAAACATGTACACACAGCCAACACATTATCTAAAAAGAGGAAAGATAATAATGCAGTGAAAAATATAGTTTTAAAATTCTGTAAAGTTGTGTCAGATATAAAATCATTTTCAAATTATTTCCTTTGGTGCTGGTAATCAGAAATATGTGGTCTTTCAAGAAAAAAACCCTCATTTTAAAGAAGATATGCAGTGTACTCATAGGTTATTGAAAAAAAGTACATAAAACAAAGCTACTATCTGCATTGATGTACATAGAAAAAGAGCAAAAATGTTATCTGTAAAAGCAGAAAAGAATTTGGCCTGCTTGACTTTTTGTATCAAGCATGCTACAGCAATCTTTTGATTCTAATATGAAACTATAGTAAGGATCATTGCACTAATGCATGAGGATTTGTGATAATGTTGCAGAAATTTTACTGTCAAAACTGAACTGCAGTGTAATGACTTTTGTTATCATGGTTTCTAATAACTATTCAGCATGAATTGACCCTACATATGTTTTGCTGCAATAATATATCAGTAACTCAAAAAGCTAAAAAGGAAATAAAAACAGTCAATACAGTACTATGTATGACTTCATGATAACCTTTCTCCATTCTTACTATTAATATTGTTAGAACAATTGTAACATAGACACTGTGCAAACTACAGCATCATATGGAAATGAAAGCTTAGACATGTGACAGTTCTGGCCAAATACACCTAAAAAATACTTTACAAGAAAACTATATCCCCCTCTGTTCACACTGAGAACTAGGTACTGACTGGTCCTTTACTACTTCAGAGTCTGTTACCCTCAGCTGTAGGGAGCCTCTTACATGTTTCTCTTCTTTCCATAACAATGTGTTAGTTTGTTCTACCTTTTATGAGATGTCCCTCCCTTCCTATCTATCTGTCTCTTTCTCCCTCCCTTTCTTTCTTTCTTTCTCTTTCTTTCTTTCTTTCTTTCTTTCTTTCTTTCTTTCTTTCTTCTTTCTTTCTTTCTTTCTCTTTCTTTCTTTCTCTTTCTTTTCTTTCTTTCTTTCTTTCTTTCTTTCTTTCTTTCTTTCTTTCTATCTATCTTTGCATCTCTCCTTCTCCATTGGAGGATACTTTCACTTAAGCATCTCTCCATTGCAGTAAATAAGAGAAAATAAATTCTCCATTACACACCTTGTATGTGGCTGCCACCATGCTATGCATTTATAAGTGTAAAACATTGAACCCTGCACCTGCTTATAACATAGTCAGTTATAGATAGTGTTCTCATTATTCTTCTCATGTCTCTCATGCTATTCTTCTTATTTAATTTGTAAAAACTCTTTAAGACAAGTGAAAATACTCCCATTTTTTCTTAGGAAACTAAGGGCTGGTATAACAAAGTACCACAGACTGGGTGACTTAAACCAGTGACCTCATTTTAAGTTAATTATCTCTGTAAAGAGCTTATCTCTAATTACAGTCACTTTCTGAATCCTGGGGGTAGGGTTTCAACATAAGAATTTTGGGGGGAGAGGGACAGTAAAACCCATAACAGGTGCTTTGTAATTTAAGGCCACACTACTTGTCAGTGGGAAACAGTGCTGGGATTGAAACCCAGGCCTGCTGTACTCAGCCACATGGACTTTCTGCTATTCCATAGTTTCTCTTATATTCTTTTTCTCTACCCTGATCAACCCA
Organism: Lynx canadensis; assembly: GCF_007474595.2. NCBI lineage: Eukaryota > Metazoa > Chordata > Mammalia > Carnivora > Felidae > Lynx > Lynx canadensis. The sequence goes on from NC_044314.2 coordinate 39,891,119, forward strand.
TTATTCAACCTGTGCATCATTATATCTCTTTAAATGCAAAGGTCTTTGAATTATAAGGACTTTGTAACATCTGTGACACTGGGTGTACAATCAAGCAGTGCCTAGTAATGAAATAGTTTTTGATGGAGAGATTTTATGTTTTATACAGGAAATAGCAGATCATTTAGTTTCTAATCAGTGGTCAGAGATCCAAGCAGAGAAGTTCTTTTTCTACTTAAACAGGCTTTAAAATTCCTCTCCAATTGCCTCAAACTGCAGAACATGTATTTGCCAGTGCAGATGCACCTAATCATATAGAGATTGCAATCGAAATTAGGATGAAGACACAGACCATTCATGTTAAAAAACAGGAAGAAAGAGCAGCAGCTGCAAGCAGCAGGCAGCACGTAGCAAAGAATAAAGAAGGAAGCAAAGCTTTCTGTAGAAATTTGATGATAGGGCACCAAGCTTGAGATTCTGGGGGACTTGGCCACAGGAGTGGTTAGATGCGCGTGCGTGCACACACACACACACACACACACACACACACACAACACATGCACACATGCACGCATGCACCATGGTGCCAGGAAATGATATTATAATAGTCAGTGCTGAAAGAGATAGGCGGATGACAAACACACTTCACAAATAGAATTTCTCCCAAACACAACAGAGTTTTAGAACAGAATTAAGAAAGATACTGAGTGCTGATACATGGAAACTCCCATTCCTAAGAGGGCACTGGAATGTGACGGTAAGCAAAAGAAGGAATTATGGTAATACCACCTCTCCAGATATCTTCCTGTATTGGAAGTGTGTGGACCAAGGTAAGGACTACCAGTTATCCCCTTTCAGCCTGAAGACTGAACTCCTTAGAGGCAATATCCCCTAAGTTGGATGGGATCTTTCTTACCTGGCAATGGAAGGACTAGAGGTCTTTCTCTTGGTTATCTGTGGACAGTCTACCTGAAGTTGGAACTGTGCACCGACAGCAGTGCGGCCAGCTGGTTGTGGGTCTTAGCTCTAGAGATGCCTCACCAAGTTTTAAATTTCGAGGATAAAGAAAAAATTCTGGGAAGGATCCATTTAGAAGAAACATAGTGCCTACAGAGGGAAATTATCACACTAACGCCAGCCTTAACATTCTCAATGTTTTATGACAGAAGACTGACGACTATCTACATAAATTACAGAACAGATTAAGACGCCCAAGAATGCTGAATCCAGGCAAATTATTGTTTATGTGCTAGAAACAGAAAGGTATTTTCAAATGAGCAAACAAACAACAAATACAGCAGGTTTTAAAAAATCCAGATGGCCAATAAACAAAGGAAAAAATGTTTCTATCTCTCTAAAAATTGTATACATACAAATTAAAATGAGGTACAAGTTTGCAACCCCGTTTTTAGAAAATCAGTAAGACTGATTATACACTGATGGTAGGGGAAGTGGGAAAAGAGGCATTCATAAAAGATGAGAACTTTCATTTGTCCATAACCAAATTCGCCAGCCTACCTGTATTTACTCCATAGTTGCTGTCCTTCTTATTAAAAGCAATTAGGTAAATATTTATTTACTCAGCTCCTAATATAAATAAGGCCCTTTCCTTGTGCCCTGAGTCTGTTCCCTTTTACCTTCTCATAGCCATCATCCATACGATTTTCCTGTCCTTCTATGTCCTCGGGCTTTCCCTCTCCAGTGGACTATTCCCATCATTATACAAACATGCTGGAATACTTACCACCTCAGAAACCCTCTTTTAATTCCACATACCATAGAGTGCTTCATTTTTGTTAAAGATTTTGGAATGAGTCTTGGTCATGATACCGTGGTCTCCTAATTTTTCTCTCACCTCACTGGACACTGTATATCTCCTGTATTAGCAACTCTTTCTGTACACCTTCCAAATGTTAGGGTAGTCCGGTGCTCAGTGGTAGCATTCATTTACTTTTTTTATCTTCATTCTCTCATTACACGGATGCTTAAATATGGATGAATTGCGCAAGCCCTATTTTGAGGAAAAGAAGACAAAGAGTACATACTGTATGTTTTTGTGTTGTTGTTTATATAAACAGGATGAATTAATCTGTGCTGATAGAAATCAGGAGAGTGTTTATCCTTAGTGGGACGTACTGACTGGAAGAAAACATAAAGTGGGGTTGGGGAACCATAGTAATGTTTTCTTTCCTGATCTGGGGATGTGTTCAGTTTGTAAGTAATTCATTGAACTACCTACTTACCATGTGTATACTTTAATATATGTTTATCATAATTAAATTAAAACTTGAAATCATCCTTAGGGCCCCTAGTTGGCTCAGTTGGTTGAGTGGCCAACTCTTGATTTCGGTTCAGGTCATGATCTCACAATTGTGAGATCCAGCCTACCAACCCCCCTCCCCCCTCCCCTGGTTGGGCACTGTGCTGAGCATGGAACCTGCCCAAGATTCTCTTTTTCCCTCTCCCTCTGTCCTTCCCCTGCTCGTCCATGCACATGCACATGCACATACATGCTCTCTCTCTCTCAAAAAACAAACTTGAAATCATCCAGTGACCATATTCAGAATAGAATCCATATTTCTTGTCCTAGCCTTCCAGAGTGCATAATCCATTCTTTTCCTAGTCATGTTACTCACAAGTTAACCCCATTTTGCTCTAGCCTCATGCTATTTTTTGATCCTTGACTACTCATTCTCAGTATAGCATCCTTGAAATTTCCAGTCCTTCCAGATATAAATTTCCTCCCAAATTTCCTATATTTGGCTCTTTCTTCCCCTTTAATATCATATTGAAAGTCCCCCCCCCTAAAAGCATACTGAAAGTTCCAGAGCCCCTAATCTGAAGGTTTCCCCCAGCCACCCACTCTCATATCACCCTATTTTCTTTTCTTCATAGCAGTTAACACTCTGATACTTTATTCTATATCCATTTACTCATGACCTATTTCATGAGTATAAGCTTAATAAGGGCAAGGAACTTACTATATTATTCACAACCACAGCTCTAGCACCTAGAAGAGTGCCTGGAAAATATTTTTTCAATTATTAGATGACTGTTCTTGGTTGGGTATGTAACAAAATGTTTGTGCAATGTTTCTACTTCTAGGAATTTGAAAATAGGATTATTTGAAAATAATCTGAGTCTCCAAACATACACACATAATGATGTTGGCTATAGCACTGTTTATAAAGAGGAAAAATGTCAGCATATTCAGCATTCAGTGATATTGAATTGTTTAAGTATATAGTAGAATTGATATACAGTGGAGTATTATACAGTCTTTAAAAGGAGACATAAATAACAGGGAACATATTTAATTAAAAACATGTTATAACTCAACATGTACTGTATGTTTCCTATTTTGTATTCTCATAGGTATTAGATTTTATTATATGTCTATTGATCTATATGGAAAAGATGCAATCCAAAAGTTGACTATATTAAGACTGTGGATGATTTTCAGTCTTCCTCATTCCTTTATTTTATTTTATTTTATATTTTATTTTATTTTATGAGTGTGTAAACTTTTTTGTGTTACAAAAACAAAATAAAAATTAATAAGACCTTTGAAACAAGAAGGAGGCATCCCAAAGTAGCTATCATGTGATTCTGAAAAGCGAAGGACACCCACCCAAGAAAAAAATCCAAATCAGAAAAAATTCCAAATATTCCCAGCTCCTACTATAAATTCTTTTTACTAGAGTTCGTTTGCTTTATTACTTAAAATAGATATAATTCTAATTACAGAATGTGGGTTCAGTTACTGTCATAGGGTTTGCAATCTTTACAGTCTGAAGATTACACCCTTAATAGGAATTATCCTATCTTTGTATAAGGATAAGGTGGACACTACATGACAATTTGGATCAGTGCTGAAAAGAAAAACCCAACAGCATCTCTTAATAAATTTTAAATTTTAAATTCTTTTATTTTTCTATGGTGATTACCACACATGCACTTAAGAAATAAGGAAACATTTTAAATTTCATGTAGATAAAGACACCTGAAATAAATACAAATTCGAGTGTGACTTCTGTCTCTGACAAGACCTTAGGAAAGCCACCCAGCCAGTCTGTTTCCTCCAATTCTCTTTCTTCTTTCACTGTATAGAGGGCCTGTGAAGATAATGTGGAAAGATGTACGTGACAGCCTTGTATAGGGACTATCACATAATATATCCTCCTAAGTATTTGTTGGCCTCTTAAGTATTTGTCACCTATATATGTATGGGCTAAATAATTCTCTTCATTTTGTCATTTCCTTATGGGTACCATCTTCACTTTTTTTTATTGCCTGAAACACTTTTGGCGGGGGGTATCCTCATACTTTTTTTCTAAGTTATTTGTTTACTTGCCATTTAACCATGGTTTAAAAATGTAGCTTGAATCCTCTAATTACAAAAGTAATACATACACAAGGCAAAACATTTGAAAACCTCAAAAATGACCAATCTTTATCTTTGAACCCATTAAAATGTATGGTATTAGTTACCAAAACTGGGAACAAGTATTTTGATGCTGGTTAACTACAATAAAGAAAAGGCAAAATGATTTTTTTTAAGTCCTTGAATGTCCTATTCCTTTTAAGATTTTCCTGTGGACTGTTGGCAATTTTCACAGTAACATCACATTGTTGATCAATATTCTAATAAGACCGATTTCTTCCAGGTATTTTTTTGTGTGTCTATATTATTCCATCCTTTAAATTTTATTTCTTACTTGTACTGAGTAAATTTATAATTACCTAGAGAGTTGATGAGCACACTCTAAATTACCTAATGCAGTTCATCTAATAGCAGTTGACTAGATGGCCCCCAGGACCAGCTCCTGGGGGCTCCCTCCAAATATTAGTGCAACTTGAAATTGAAGCTTGTATCATTTTTAAATTGAACATTCAAACATGTTATACACTTACCTACCTAAAAATAATGTGATTAATGTCATATTTTCCCAAGTTTGTCAATGAAAAGGTGACAAAAAGCAGATTCTAAGACCTCCTGAAAATAAGATGGATTGTCACTATCATTTTTCCTTGTTCCGTGGTCTATCATGCTATCACAGAACGAGATCAAAAGGGCTCTGGCATGATTTGCTATTCAGAAAACTCTGTTGGTGTTTCATGGAATCCACACTTTTCCAGATGTTTAAAAATTGATCTATTATTTCCCCTAGTATCTTCCCAGGTAACCAGATCCAATTCTTTTACCTTTTTAAAATACATAAATATTTTGCTAGATTTTACTACTCCGCAATCCCCTACCTATAAGTTTCTAAAAAGTGTACATAATTGTGCCAAGCTCACAATGCTTCTGCCCCTGGCAACCTCAAATCTAATTTCTGTCTCTATAGATTTCCCTATTCTGGACATTTAATTTAAATGAAATTGTACAATATATGGTTTTTTGTGACTAGTTTCTTTGACTTAGCATAATGTTTTCAAGAATCATCCATGTTGTATCCAACTTAGCCACTCCATACATTTTTATTGCTGAATTATATTCCATTATATGGATAGATCACGTGTTGTTTACCAAATCATCAATGGGTGGACATTTGAGTTGTTTCCACTTTTCAACCCATCTGCATAATGCTACTGTCGATGGTCATGTCGACATAGGTTTTCATTTCTGTGGGATACATAGCTGAGGCTGGAAGTTGACAAAATGGTTCTTTATAATATTGTGTACGGCTCACAATCTCTGATGTTCGTGTACAGCATGCCATTTTCTCTTCTCTTCTGTTCTTTACAGTTTCATTTTTAAAATGGTAGTTAGGTTCCTCTAAATTGATATCACTCTAAATGAGTTACAACCCACAGTTTGAAAAACCCTGGGATGGGTGATTCATAAGGGTCTTTCCAGATTAAACACAATAGTGTTTTACGTAGCGTTATTGTTCTACGTGCTTCATAAACAGCTTTTGATTTAGTATTTATAACAAACCCTTTGAAGCAGGCATAAATAGCCCCAATGTATGTAGGTGTAAACTGAGAATCAAATAACTGAAATAACTGCCTCTAAGGCCCATGCTGTGTTCACTTTATTGAAATAAAGTCCAGCTACATTCAAGTGATCCTTTCAATCTTACTAAGTCTTCTCATAGTCCCTCAGGTCAGTCATTTGAATACCCTTGGCTCCTGCGGTTCACTTCATGGCTGAATGAGAAATGTCTTTTAGCCTGCTTGCTTACTTATTTCTTTATGTATTTACTGTAAAGTTTACATTTTTTCTTTTTTTTCTATCTATACTTATGCTTATTACAGAAAATACGGAAAATAGTGAGAGCAAAAAAACAAAAACCCCACGACTTTCTCAACACCTGCAATTCCAACATAGAAGATAACATTTTTGCTTTATGATATATATACCCTTCCAGTCTCTCTTTTAACAAAACTGGACTCATCCTGCACATAATGTTCTACAAACTAGAAAAGTATTCATAATACATGATTTAAGCATATTTGCTTTTTACTTTATCCTCAGTCTATCCTTCATCTGATGGATATCCTTTATCCTGATGGATCTCCCCTGACTACTAAGTTAACAACCTTTTATGCTTAACTCTCTTATTTCCGCTCCCAAATTAGAATGAGAACAGATTTTCCAACTTCTTAATATTGGGAATTTGTGGATCTGTGCCAGTTTCCTCTCAGAAAAAACTCAAAATTCCGTAATCATCTTACTTTTAGTCAGTATATTAATTCTCTCAAAGTCGATTCTGATGATCTCCCAATTATACTCCCACTTTCCAGGCTTCTTTTTTTTCCTGTAAATGTATATGTGTGTGTGTGTGTGTGTGTGTGTGTGTGTGTGTGTGTGTATAAATATATGTATATATACATGTATGTATATATACACACATTTTATATATATATGTTTTTTATATATATAAATACACACACACACACAATGTTTATTTTTGAGAGAGTAAGTGAGACAGAGAAAGATCAGGGGAGGGGCAGAGAGAGAGAGGGAGACACAACATCTGAAGCAGGCTCCAATGTAAAAATATTTTTTAACAAGGACAGTTTTATGCCTCTGCTACACTTAGCAATATTTTTTCACTAATGCTAGTTGGTAAGTAAATTTGCCAACTCCAGTTCCTAAGTTTGAAACCGCATTTGATGATGATCTCAGAGACAAGATGAGAAAAAGTCTAAATATTGAGACAGGGGAAGTGGAATCAAAAGATAGCTTGTAGAAGTTCTTAAAAGCTAAGAAATCCTTGCTGCATTTTGGATTATAAATCCTGGAGAACAGGAATTACTTTTAACTCGACCTCTTTCCTGGCACACAGGTGATATTCCATAGATCTTTGCTTGATTATTAGTGAACTGGCCCCTTCTCATCCCTCCTCCCTCACCTAGATAAAGGCAGAAGCCAAGTAATGGTAGTATTGGCATTTCAATCACACATAAGTAGCACAAGCATATGTGCCCAAGGAGGCAATTTCTTTTTTCCATTTATTTAACTTGAGTTCTTGAACTCAAGATAGGTAAACCTATCTCTATAGTAGGTTCTCAAAAATTGGTGGTAGGAGGAATCCAAGGTAATTAGAAGTCTGTGTCCTTCCTTCATTGAACTTAAAGCCTCATTGTGTATGCAGAACCTTTTCATGTTAAGCATTAGAGAACACTCACAAAGAATAGGAAGTGAAAGATAACACTGGATTTTTTTCACATGAAAAATATTCAGTGATTGTCATATCTATTTGATGTGAAGACATAGGTCATAGAGATATTAGGAACAAAATGGATTCAGCTCAAGATGCCTCATCTAAGTGGGGAAGACAAAAGTGTGTACTAATTTGGAAAGGGCTGTATTTTCACTGGGATAGAGAAGGTGATAATTACATATAAAAGACAAAGAAAAGCGTCAGGTGCCTTGTTTTCATGATCTGGCTCTAAAGGAGACATTCTCATATGATAGTTTAAGTTTTGTAAAATAAGTAGTATATTAAAATTAGCATTTTAATTTAAAATCATTTTCATAATGACATCTTAAAGATTTTATATACTAATTATTTTATGTACCAGTGGACAAAATATTCTTCTAAAGAAACAAATATAATTTTGAAATTAAAGGCTGTTATGAAATTTTATCCAGATAAGTTAAAAAATTAAATTACATTTTAGGTAGTTAAAAAATTTGAAGTACAAATACTTTTTGAACATTAAGCATTATTTTACTTTTTTGGCCTGCTTTGACTGTATACACAGGTTTTATAACTTGCGTATTTTTTTAATTTTCTTTTTGACTCTTTAATCTCTGAAGACAGAGACCCCTAATAACTTACTTTTTGTCTCTGCTTCCTTCTTATATATTTTCAATAAATGGTAATTGAATTGAAATCCCCATTGCATATTATTTTTATCTCTGAAAACTATCATTTTGGAGTTACTTACCTTTCTTACAAGGCATAAGACTATATTCTTAATTTGTTTTTTTTTTCATAAAGAAGAAATACAGTTTTAATCACAATATATTACCTATATTTGTCTATTTTTGCAGTCTGTTTCTCTCTCTGAGTATGGAGCCCTCAACCATTTGAATCTGTATAATAAGTATGTCCCATAAAAGAAATAATAAGTGCTTCTTATTATTATCTAGGAGACATTAGACCTTTCCACAGGTTACAGGGACTGGTTTGGGATAATGGAACAAATCCGTCGGGAAAGCCATCTCAGTATGTGGACTATGTGAATGGATTATCTTATGGATTGAAGCCTGTGATTTTCAGGCTGATGTCCAGACACCAGATGGCTTTAAAATCCTTTCATCCAGAACACTAGCAGCCTGCTTTAGTCACATTGCTCTTGCTAATATTTGTAGAGCATCTATGTGGTCCCCAGTGCATGCACTTATTATTCTATTAGGCAGACATTATTCCTTTTGAAGCTAGATCACATGACTCCTGGGCTAAGTTGACATTAATCACTATTTTTCCAGCCTTAGTCTGTAAAGTTCCTATATATGCATCTTCTAGGAAAGGACTTTTCAACGGCGTGTTCATAAAGATCAGACAAAGCAATGATTTGCCACAATCACCATTTAAATTTTTAAAAATTAAGCAGTACCTCTCCCTGCCCAAATACATGTTAGTAACAGGCAGTTCTAGTCGCTAAGAAGTCAAAAGATCCCACTTTCTAAAGATCAATGAAACTAGTTTATGAGGAGCTAGGATAAAAACTTACCTGTCATTTTCAAAACCACACAGGCTAACTTTGGATAGTAAGAAATGGTTTCATGGAAGCTATCATTTCAATAATTCCAAATATACCTTAAACACTACACATGTGTTTTTAACCTCCTCTGGGCTTTTGTTTCCTCTTAACTGATACCAACAGGAATTTCCCATCTGTATAGTGGGGTGGTTGGACTCTAGTTCTCTTTTGAATACCAATCCATACAAAATATAGATAATTTTTTTTAAAAAAGCTCTCTTTGCTTGTTTAATCAGCTTTGGTTTCAAACTTTCTGCAGTAAAAAAAAATCATTATCATATAACTTAAATTTGTAATCTTGTTACCCTCTTATGTACTAGAGTTCTGAATTTACCTAAGTTGACAAAGAAATGAAATTTTTGCAGCTTTTGTCTGACATGCATGCTGTTTATGATTTTAGGGATTATATTCATTTTCAGCATTAAATTCATAGAATAAGCAAAATGTCAAACTTTGTTTACTAATTTTATACTTATCTGTTCCTTTAATATCCTGTCTTGGTTCTCTAGTTATAACATAGATGAACCTAAAGTTTGCTAGAAACATTTGCCATTAGCTTCTTCTAAAAAAAAATTAAATTTGAGGATAATCCTACCTCCAGAGCTTATTCTGTTCCTGGCCATTGACTGTGACAGTGGAAGGCTCATCTGAAAGCAGCGGAGCATCCCATCTAAAAGCATAAAACATATTACATTTCATGAAAAAGCTAATTCAGATTGTTTAATTCTGGTAATATTGCCTCTGTCACCTTCAAAATCAAAATGTTCTTTCCTGTTATTATAAGGAAAACAACCAAATTGCTAAAAAACCCATTTGAATACACAGCTGCCTTATGTTGCATACTAATTTGATTAAAAACGCTCGCGCCTCACCAGCATTTTTACATAAAGCACGTTGGTGAATTTAACAAAGACTATTTTAAAAATATATCCGAGGCAATGTTGATGACCAGAGCCTGCAGTAGTGACCACTGGCCCCCCTGGACCGAGCAAAAATCTTTCTGGCTGTCTTGGAAGGCATGAAACAATTGTCGAGCTATATTTGTTTGCTCACTGCTTTGGGCACTGAGCCAACCTCATTGCAAATAACTGCATTAGTCAAGTGTATCCAAATTATTACAACACAGCGTCCATCCCAGTTATTGCTGTTGAAGCATTTTCTGAATCTTCATGTCACTAGAAAACATTTATTTGAAGGGTGAGCATCACATAAATTCAGGTCCACTTGGATTTATAGAAAAGTGGCAAGACTACTTTCACAACTGGCTTTATTTTTCCTGTGTCTACAGGAAGGAGTTTTTGAAGGGCTTATTGTTAGGATCTTATTAAGTCAGAAGAATTTCCAGCTCTCATCAGGGTATTTTTCATCCTGGATCTTTTCTTTTATTTCTTCATTTCTTTCTTGAGATAATTTTTAGCCGGTGTTAATATTTATCCATATAGTAACTGACTAACTTTGTTTCTAATAATGAATGTGAAGGTTAAAAACATTGATAATTGGTATAAGCCAGGCTACTGAAGTCAATGCAATTAAATAGACTGAGATTTTAGAAATCTTATTCCATATCTTACAGGTAAGCCACAAGCAAGGTCTACATACAGAAAAAGAAATTCCAGATCTTTCTTGATGACCATCCTGGTGAATTCATATATCAATGAACATATTTTCCAAATGCCCTATTACTCTCTAACAATAAGATATGTTGTTTCTGAAGACATGTTAGCTCCTTTCCTAACTCCACAAGATTGCTAACTTGTGGATTATTTAGAAATAATAGACAAATCTAAAGATTTGTCTGATATAAACCATGTTCATTAGGTTTGCAAGTTAACTCCGCACTGTATAATGTTTGGGTTTCGTTTGGTTTTTTGTTTTGATTGTTTTTAGTTCCCTGCCCTCTTTTCTTACTCATTCCCTTTATATTATCTAGAAAGCCATTTTACCCAGGCTACTGGGTGCCACAAGTTGCTTCACAGGATCTTAGATTAATAATTTCATTATCTGTGATATGAAAATAATGATGTCTGTCATTTTTATTTTAGAACTCTTCAGAGGACTAAGGTAATACTAAAAAATTTATATAAGCTATCTCAAACTCAAGAAAATTTTTATTATAAATTTAAAGTTTATGATCATTTGCCACTTGACCTCTCAGACATACCTTGGAAAATATAACAAACTTGTGGGAAAATGAGCCCAGTTATACTTGTTTGAAAAACTGTAATGAATAAAATAGTTATATTTCTATCCAGGTTTTATTTCATTAAGAACTATTCGCTATGAAGTATGAATTAAATAAATACAAAATATAATCTTAAATTTATTCTAAAACTATATTAAAAAATCTTCCAGGAAAATAATTCTACCAAGAATGAACAGACTTAGGAGTTCTCTGATTCTTCTCTTGTTCTTTAGTAAAGAATGTGTTCCCTATATTTAAGCTAAAAATAATAAACTTGTCTCTCAACAGTATTTATCAAGAATTCACCCTGTCAAGTACTCTGAGGCTTCCAGAATCTTTAAGTGTCCAAACAATTGGGAGATGGTTAAATAAAGTATAATGCAATTACAAAATCAAATATAAAAACAGCTGATTTAAACTATAAATTCTAAGTTAACAAATGTCATGGATATTACCTTGACATAATGTAAAGTGATAAAAGCTTATACACAACTTAAAAGTATGATAGTAATTGGATTAACTTATATGGGTACATAATTATACATTAATTTTAAGTTAATCAAATCAAACACATATGTGTTTGATATGTTTGCATATTTGATAGGAAATGCAAGAAATTCTAAATAAAGTTGATCATTGAGTTGTAGGATCATTTTATTTACATTTGTATAATCCCTTCTATTTTCTAAATATTGTTTCTCAACTTTGTATGATTTCAGAATTAAAAAACACACTAAATGTTAATTTTTTTAAAAAATCTTATGAGGTGATGAGAGAAATTAATACACTGTCTTTGAAGCAGGTGTCTTATCCTGTGATAAACCTTGCATTTAGTTAGCCCTTAAATTTTTTTGGTCTGTTTTATGGTAAATTGCTATTAATTTTGTGGTAAAGGATACTTACTCAAATAATTATTTTCTTGTCAGTTTATTATAACACAATGTCCTTGACCTAATTTGTCTGGATATCATCCTGTGGTCGTAGAGAGATGGGGTGGGAGTTATTTTCTAAGTGAAGTTTAGGAATTCTTATAATATTTTAAAAAATGCCTCATGTTGAACAGACAGTTTTACTAGAGATTATGTAAAGGATGGGAAGAACATTTCTAAAATTGTAATATATTATTTGTTGGTCTCATTCTTTTTCATTACCTATTTTTCTGCTCTTTTGAAAAAAATGAAGCTATCCTCAAATCTTTATTTGATGGTTTCCTATAAGATACTCATAGACAAAATAACACAGGCAGGATATAGGACAGACATTCTCAGAGATTTGTATACAGTGATTTACTTTAAAGCCTCCAGAAATATTTGTGTGTTTCAAATCACCTGTAAATAAAAATACAATTATGAAACAAGCTGTAAAATTGCTATTTGCATTACAAGTATTTTTATATCATGGTGCACTTCATAATTTTGTGAAAAATTTTTTCAAGAAATTGCAAAGAAATCATTCTAGTGAGAGAGCCTCTGTACTAGAAACTTCTGGGATATTCTGCCATCATACAATGTATCACAAGTTATTACTGGAAAACTGACTCAGAATGTTTAAAACATATTATTTTAGTATTCTAGGCTCCCATAACAAAGTACCACAAATTGGGTGCTTCGCAAAACAAAAATCAATTGTCTTATAGTTCTGGGGAATAGAAATCCAAGATTGAGGTATCAGCTGAGCCATGCTGTCTCTGAAGTCTCTAGAGAAGTATTTGTCTCAGGCCTCTCTTTTAGCTTCTGGTAACTTCAGGCGTTTCTTGACTTGTATATGGCCATCTTCATATCATCTTTTCTCTGTATATGTCTCTGTGTCCCAATTTCTCCCCTTTAAAGGATGCTGCTTGAAAAATTAATAAATAAAATAAAGGACACTGGTTGTATTGGATTAGGGCCCGCACTAATGACTTAACTTTAATTTGGTTGCCTTTATAAAGACCTTGTTTCCAAATAAGATCACAGTCTGAGGTACTGGGGATGGGACTTCAGCATATATTTCTAGGGGGACAGAATCAACTGTGAACACACGTGACCTACCATTCTTACATAGTGTAAGCGTCAGTGTTGATCTTTTACGTTTAGAAGTGTTAAAGTACTTTTCAGTAAAAAGCAAATTAATAGCTGGCATTTAAGCAAGTGCTTTTCTCGAGGACAAATCCCTTGACGTAGAGTACCCTTGAAGAATTATAAATACTGGAAAACAGCAAAACCAAGCTTATCACTATAGACAGTAAAAGCAAGCTAAGAGTGCATCCAGAGTGCTGTATTCTTTGCTGCTTAGTCTATAAGTCTGTAGAAAGATTTTTGAACTTACAAGGGGACATGAAGATCAAGCCATTTTAGGTTGAAAGTACCTCTTTTCATTTCACAGATGAAGAAACACTAGAAGGCCTTGAGCAATATTTGGCCAGAAAAAAAAAAAATAGAACTTGCTGGCAGATGGATTAAGCAGACAAAGTTTCATCCATAAAGAATATTTTATGCCCTAAATATACAAAATTAAAAGCATCAATTGGGAAGCTGATAGTTTCATACTTAGCAAACATAGCCAGTAAAATGCATACATTTCACAGAAATGAAAGTTCCGAAATGTAGGCTACCACGTTGCAACGTAATGCTTAAAACTATGAGACACAAGCTACGGAAGGAAAAGAATGAACTTAGAGAAAGCAGAACCATTAATATCTGCCCTGGGACATCATAAGCCTGAGGTTTGAATTCACTTTTTTCTTTATTGTGCTGTTTGTATTTTTTCTTCTAATTCTGCTCTGATTATTTAGCTGACTGAAGCAACTAAAGTAGAATAAGTTGTGACATCTTTGCTTTTCAGTTGATTTTTTTAAAGTAACATAAAGACAGAAGACAGTTGCCTGTGTCATTATGCAATGCTTACAAAATATATGTATTGCTTGGAATTGCCAGAAGTATCTACATACAAAAGGTAGCACAATTCCATTTCTGATACAAAGTCTTTACCATAGATAATAAATGTCAGAGCTGAGTTAAAGTGAAGAATTATTTACTTTATGAGAGTCAGTCAAATATTAGCTGTATAAGACATTTCTATGTATCTGTACTTACAGTCTTATCTTTAGTACTAAAAATTTAAATTATCTTTGAATGAGTATATGAAATAGCTCTTCAGTAGCACATTGATTGTTTCATTTCTCATTGATTATGGATTGTGGCATTATGATAAAATTGATAATACTCAAATTTTTTCTTCTAAAATATTTCAATAGTTAAATGGTATCATTTAGGCTCTGAAATTACTGTATCCTGTTTTGCTTTGTCTGGTGAAGGTTTTTATTTTTAATAAGTTCGTGCTGTAGTTATTTTATATTAGAACAGTAGGATATGAGAATTTGTCTTTCTCCAGGCCATCAAAAATGAGTTCGGGCTACTAAGACACTCAGAATTTGAAAATGGTTTTGAAAGGGGGTGGATCATGGAATTTTTGTTTAAATCATACTATGCCAAGTAGTAGTTGTTTGTCCCTGGCCAAAGATTTCCAGGTGTGGGGAGAACAACATTTAACTATAAGATATTAAAATATTAAAAACAAGTCACTTCTTTGACAATCAGCTAGAAATTAAACCGAATTTAGTTTCTTTCTAGTCCACACTTGTTTCATGCTTGCTAAAGCTAACATCATCTATTATCAGACTACATGTTGAAAACTTTATTTGGAAATCTAGTGATTCTTGGGCTATGCCAATGATGCTGTTGCTGTGTAAGTTAAAATCATGTGCGCATGTTCATTCGAGGAAGTGTAAAGACTGAACTATTTTTAATGTATGTAAATCTGATAGAATTACTTTACTGAGATACCTTAGAATTTATCGAGATGAAGTCCAAATCAAATCAGATTAAACTTTCGACAGATTTTCGTGATCGTAGACTCTAAATTTCTTATAAGAGACAAATGGAATATATCATTTGTTCCCTCAAGCACTCTGCACAGGACCTGTGAAAAAGATTTCAGTAATTTTTTTTTAGATTGCAATAATTCTTGGAGTTGTTAGCAATATTTACTGAGCACCTACTGTAGGCTCAGCACTAGGCTACACAAGATAAAATGTAGGCAAAGATTTAAGTTATTATTTATTGATCATTTACTATGACATTAGCAACGGTAGGTCATGTATTAAGTGATATGGGCTTCAGGCACCCCCTGTATATTATATAAATTATATAAACACGTGACTTAATCCTCATAGTGACTCTGTGCAGAAGTATTATTATTGCCATTTTTCAGATAAGGAGATTTAGACTCAGAGAGGTTGTTATTTTCCCAAGCAATACATATAGTTAAAAGCAGATCAACCTAGAAAATTATGCATACAAATTCCAAACTTTTAACTATTATCCTAAACATCTTTAAATATATATATTTATTTGCTTTCTTCTAGTATGTTGTATAGTATAGTGATTTTGATAGTTACATGTTTAATTAAACTGAAATAATATAATGGTGAGAAATTGAGAGAAAGAACAAAATATGCTGAATGTGACCGGAATGTGTAATTTGCCTTTAGAAAAATCATATGTACAAGGTTCCTGGGTGGCTCAGTAGGTTAAAATTCCGACGCTTGATGTCGGTCAGGTCATGTTCTCGCAGTTGTGATCAAGCTGTATGTTGGGCTCCACACTGATTGGGATTCTCTCTCTCTCTCTCTCTCTCTCTCTCTCTCTCTGCCCCTCCGCTGCTCGCTCTCTCTGTCTCTCAAAATAAATAAACATTAAAAACAAGAAAAATCATATGTATGTAACTGCTAGAAAATCTAAGCATTGATATTATGATATAATTTCTCTTTAAAAATCTGATTCCAGGCATTTAGTTATTCCTCAGAAATCTTTCCTGGGTATAGGATAAAGCAAATATAATGGATAATATGGACTTTTGAATTATACTGTGGCAATTTATTTATTTTGGTTTTAAGGTACTAATTAGCATCCAAACCTGGAGACCCAATTATGTTAAGCTTAATTTTACAAATGTTAAAATAGGCTTAAAATATGCCACACACCATTCTAACCACTTTACAAAGACCAATTTCTTTAATCTTTAGAGTAAGTGGTATAGATGCCTTTTTCAGAGGCATAGAATAATAAAACAAAAATTGTAATCTAGGGAGCTTGGCTGCAGGCTTCATGTCCCCTCACCATTACTTTAGGCCGTCCCATGGTTGGCAGACTGAATACATTCTATAACAATTCTTGGTAGAATTTTAGTCTGTATAATGTTAATATGAGAAAAGTTACTAGATTTGGGTTTTTCAGAGAATACAGTTTAATGAAATAAAAGACATCTATTTATTACTTTATCTTCCTTTTCATATAATCTTTTATACTTTTTACAATTGATATATACCATGTTTTTAAACAAGATTAATATCTGTGCATACATATTTATAACTTGGTTGTACTGTTCTTCTGTTTATTTTATAATACTCATTAAGTATTTTCTCCAAATGAAATTTTTATGCTTTAAAACAGAAATCAGTGCTAGTGCTTTAGTTATTTTCTTTTTTTTTTAGTTTTCATTTCATATCCTTTTATATCTTCTGTTTCACTAATGAAACCTGGTTCTTTGTAGTCCTACATAAGTTGCTCCTTTTGTACCCATTATTACTCACTCTTTTATGAATCTGTGAATCATGTTTTTTCATTAACTATATAAAATCCTCCAACATTATATTTTTAGTTTTTTAACTTTTTTAATGTACAAAAAAGTACAATGAGCATACAGATTCCACATTGATTCAAAAATAAGTATTTTATTTATCTAACTATTATCTATTTGAGAGAGAGAGTATGTACGCACAAGCAGGGTAGAGAGGCAGAAGGGGAGAAAGAGAGAATCTTAAGTAGGTTCCATGCCCAGAATGCAGCTGGTATGGGGATGGATCCCATGACCCTGGGCATGACCTGAGCCAAAATTAAGAGGCAGATTCTCAACCAACGGAGCCACCCAGGCGCCCCTAGTCATAATTTTCTTAAGCCAATTTGTACTAAACCATTTGAAAATAAGTAGCAGATACCATGTTTTTTTCTGTCTGCTTAAAATAATGACATTCACCTAAATCACTACAATACCATTATCACACCAAGGAAAAGTAAAACCAATTTCCAGATAATATTAATATCTGCCCAATTGTCCCCAAAATGTTTTCTACAGTTTTTTTAGAACTAGCATATAACCAAGGTGCATCTAATGCATTTTTGTTTCTTAAATATCTCTATTATCTTAAATATCATAATACATACACCCACAGAACCCTCACACACAGACATTTTGAAATGATCAAACACATTATAGAATGTCTGCCTTCTGAGCTTCTCTGTTTTCTTGTGATTTGACTTGCTCTTCTATTTGCTTATTTTCAGTAATATTCAAAAATATATCCTAAGCCTTAAATATAATCAGATTAAAGATTTTTGCAGGAGCACCTCATAGATGATGCATCCCATTAAGGGCTTATAATTTCAGTATTAATGATGCTAACTTTGATCATTTCTTTATGGTAGTAACTGACAATTTTCTCCATTATTAAGGAATATCTTCCCAGAGACGATTAGCACATGATTTGTAGGGTTGATGTTTGCATCGTATCTCATACCCTGCCAAAATAGTGATTTTCTAATTCTAGTATTTCTTTTATACTTACAAGCCAGCAGTTTCTGTTAAAAACAATCTAAAAACAAACAAAACTAAACTAAACCAAACTAACAAAACAGCAACAATAACAGCAAAAACTTTTCCTCATCGATATGAGCATGAAAGACAGATAGAGGTTTATTTCTTTTCGTTACTAATTCAGTATAAGTATTTGGTGGAAATGTTAGGATCTTTTTGTTTGTTGTTTGAGTATCACTATGGATTTGTTGTGGATTTCTTTGAGGCATTTTTCTTTTGACACGTATTGTTCCAAATCTGTCCTGTAGGAACCCCCTGAAGCCAGCTCCTTTGGCCTTTTGGTGTACCCCTTTTGATCTATTAGCATACTGTTATGGCATAACAATCTCCCTGCCTCACCCTACACTTTCCATCCTCAGACCTTCAACCATGCATTTCTCCCCATATCTTAGGTCTTTTTATTCAAAAATGGTATTAGACATGAAGAACTGGGTTGTGATAGCTAATTGTTGCTGGAAAATTATTGTTTCTAGACCCTTGCATTGGGACATATCTAGGAAAATATTTACATTTTCTTTTTTTTTTCTTTTCTTTTTAATTGTTATTTGTGAGAGAGAGAGAGAGAGAGAGGAGAGAGAGAGAGAGAGAGAAAGCATGAGTCGGTGAGGGGCAGAGAGAGAGGGAGACACAGAATCTGAAGCAGGCTCCAGGCTCCAAGCGGTCAGCCCAGAGCCCGACGCGGGGCTTGAACTCATGAACCATGAGATCATGACCTGAGCCGAAGTCGGACGCTCAACTGACTGAGCCACCCAGGCGCCCCGAAAATATGTACATTTCAAAAATGAAAATCATAAGTCTGTATTGATATTTATAGTTAAAATTTAGCCTTACAGGATTTACTAACTTCTTGTAACTTCAGTTTTTAGCTTTTCCTCTTGCAGCGCAGATCTTAACTCCTAATAGTGATACAATTACTTATTTGCTTTATTCATCAAATCATTGAAAAATAGCAATATTATTGCCAAAAAAGAAAATTATTGACTGAAGTTTACGATTAGTGTGTAGTTTTTTTTAAATCTTGGAGCATTTCCTACTAAATATAGATGTATGGTCAAATGTACAGATAGCCTCTGCAGATATCTCTTGAATTATTTATTTTCTCTCTGTGGTTTCTGTTGCCAATCTGATTAGCACTTAGATTCATATGTTTCCATTTTGTGTTCAATTCAGGGTTTACTTCTGATTTTTTTTCCAGTTAATTTTTTAATATGTAAGATGTTTTTTCCAGTTTAAAAAAAGGATAATAGAAAGTATTTTTCAGAGAAATCTCAACTTCCATTTATATCTCATTCTGTCAGTTTCTCCCTATCCCAACTGGTAATCCTTTGTTATTCATTTATGATTATCCTCCTAGGATTTATTTTGTAAAACAAATTCTTATTTCTTCTTCCTTCTTAGTAGGAGATAGCGTACCAAAAGATTGGTCTACAGCTTGCTTGTTTAAATTACCAATATGTCCTGGTAAACACTTCATACAACTACATGGCCACTGTTTCATTCTTTGTATAGACGTTTATTCAAGGAGCCCTGATTGAAGGGCATTTAGATTGTGTACAAATCTTTTGCTGTTACAAATAATACCGTAATCATTAACTTTGTTTTGTATTTACTGAGGAATGTCTTCAACATAGGATCCTGGTATTAGAAATGCTGAATTAAAGGGTAAATGCATCTGGAATATCATTGGTTATGGCTAAATTTCCTTCTATATGGGTTGTCCTATTTTGCATATAACCTGCAGCTTATTAGAATATCTATTTTTCTGCAGCTTTGTTAACAGAGCATGGTATAAATATTTTGGGGTTTTGACAATCTGATAGTTGAAAATACTGTCTTAGTGCCGTTTTTATTTTTATTGATTTCATTATTATGAACACTTCCTCATGTGTTTAAGAAGTATTTTCATACGTTTAGGAAATATTTTATGTGTTTAAAAACCACTTTTAAGGTGTCTGCTCACATCGTGTCATTTTCTTCTCTTTTTAAAAGACTCCTCACATATTAAAGTGGCCATTTTTTAGTGATATTGTTGAAAGTTTTTTTCCCCAGATTATATTTAGCTTTTGGCTTTGCTAATGATAATTTATACAATGAAAAATAAACTATTGTTTTGTTTACTATTTTTTGTAAACAAATATATCAATCTTTCCTTTTACTGCTTCTTAATTTGAAATTGTGTCGCAAGTATTTTTTTCATTCCCAGACTATAAATGAATTCATTCGGTGTTTTTTTTTTTTTTTAGTTTCTGTATGGTTTTGTTCTCACTTTTAATTTGAAATGCCATTTTTTTCACATACTAAATGTCTATGTATATGGGGTGTGTGTATGTAGTCTGTCTCTGGACTTCGAATTTACTCCAAAGATCTGTCTTCTTCTTCAAGTACTCAATAATGCACAATTTCAATTACTTAGACTTTATAATCAACAATTTTATAATCAACAATTTTATAATCAACAATCACTTAGATTTTATAATATTTTAAACTCTGATAGGTCAAGCTCTTTTCTTTATTCTTTTCTGTTTCATTATTTAAGAAATCCTTGGCTGTTCTTTCTTTCTGTTTTTCTTTATGAAACTGTGAATCTATTTGAGTAGTTTCAGAAATATGCTTATTGCTGTTTTATTTGGATGACATTACATTCATATTTTTACTGAAGAATATTAAAGTATTTATGATACTGAGACATCCTATTGAAGAACCTAAGAGGTCTTTATATTTTTACCTTATATTTATATTATTTTATACTTACATTTATATTATTTAATTTTGCCTTTCAAAACTTTGAAAATTTTTGTTATATGTGTTCTTATACATGTATTCAGAGAGTATACTTGAGTATTTTTATTTCTTACTGTTCTTATAATTTGTGTATTATTTCCATATGGCTTCTAACTTATTAATATTTGGTAATGAAGAACTCTGGGATAGTTGTATGTTAAATTTCTACTGTGATACGTACCACATTAACTAATATGCTGGCCATTTCCTGCTTGAATTTCATGGGTTTTCTATGTATAATCTCATTAATTTACAAGTCTGTTTAACCTCTTCCTTGATCATTTTATCTTTCTAATTATTTCCTCAAGGCAGATCATGTCATAGATGCCTTATCCTCGATTTTACTGCAAATATGTCCAGTATTCCTTCCTCAAGTAAAATTCTGGATTTGAGGACAAGGAATCAATTTATCAAGTTAAAGAAGTAACTAGCAATTCTCATTCATTTATTTATTTTTTTAATCAGGAATGAGTGTTGTATGCTTTTCCAGATCTATGAGAAGGATAACATAATTTTTCTCCTTAGATCTGTTAATACGGTTAAATACTATCAGTGAATTAAGGATTTTCAGTCATCTTTGAAATCCTAAAATAGGACTTCACTTGATCATAATACATTTTTAAATCATGGCTATTAGATTTTTTTATTCTATACTATATTTTTCCCTCTTGTAAACATTTTAATACAATACCTTCCACATTTACATATTGCTTTTTCACAAGGAATCAAAAGCACCTTTAAGACATCATTTAATGTTCCTTATTATTATTTTCTAGAAGTCTAGGTGCAATTATTTCAACACCTAATTTCATTGATTGTTTTTTGTTTTATTTATCAGTTTTTATTTAAATTCCAGTTAATTAACATACGGTATAATATTATTTTCAGGTGTAACAATTTATCAATTCATCACTTACATACAAACACCTAGTGCTCATCAAGGTGCCCTGTTTAATTGCCCCTCACCTGTTTAACCCATTCCCTGCCCACCTCTGCTCTAGCAACTTGTTTGTTTCTATGGTCTGTTTCTTGTTTGCCTCCTCTTTGTTTTCTTTTTTCCCTATGTCATCTATTTGTTTCTTAAATTCCACATATGAGTGAAACTATATGGTCTTTGTCTTTCTCTGACTGACTTATTTCACTTAGCATAATACTCTAGCCCCATCCACATCATTGCAAATGGGAAGATTTAATTCCTATATATATAGTTGCTATAGTTGCATACACATACACCACAACTTCTTATCCATTCATCAGTCATGGACGTTTGGTCTCTTTTCATAATTTGGCTATTGTTGATATATTGGAGTACCTGTGTCCCTTTGAGTTTTGTACCTTTTGGGTAAATCCTAGTAGTACAATTGGTGGATCATAGGGTAGTTTTATTTTTTTTAATTTTTTTTAATGTGTCTTAGTTTTTGAAAGAGAGAGTGAGAGAGTGTGAGCGGAGGGAGGGGGCAGAGAGAGAGAGAGAGAGAGAGAGGGAAACAGAATCTGAAGCGGGCTCCAGGCTCTGACCTCTCAGCACAGAGCCCGACATGGGGAACTCAAACTCATGGACTGCAAGATCATGACCTGAGCCAAAGTCAGATGCTTAACTGACTGAGCCACCCAGGTGTCCCTAGGGTAGTGTATTTTTAGCTTTATGAGAAACTCCATACTGTTTTCCTACAGTGGCTGCTCCAGTTTGCATCTCCACCAACAGTGCAAGAGGGCTCCCCTTTCTCTGAATCTTTGCCAACACCGTTGCTTCCTGTGTTGTTAATTTAGCCATTTTGGTTTGATTTGTGTTTCCCTGAAGATGAGTGATGCTGAGCGTCTTTTCATGTGCCGTTAGCCATCTGTATGTCTATTGGTAAAAATGTCTATTTGGTCTTCTGCCCATTCTTAACTGGATTATTTGCTTTAGGTGTTAAGTTTGATAAGTTCTTTATATGTTTTGGTTACTAACCCCTTTATCAGATATGTAGTTTGCAAATATTCTCTCTCATTCTGAAGGTTGCCTTTTAGTTCTGTTGATGTTCCTTCACTGTGCAGATGGTTTTATCTTGATGAATTCTGATAGTTATTTTTGCTTTTGCTTCCCTTGCCTCAGGAGACATATCTAGTAAGAAGTTGCCTACAGCAAAGTCAAAGAGGTCACTACCCTGTGTTCTCTAGGATTTTGCGGGGGGGGGGGGGGTTCTCATTACTATACATAGATAAGATTATTCTATAGTGTTCAATTTTTACAACCATTAAATTTTTTATATATCAGTGTTATGCTTGTTGCAAAAGAAGATTTGTAAGTTTGCCTAATTTTTCTGTGCTTTTGAAAAGATTAAATAGTTCTAGAATTATCTAGAATGTAAAAGTTTGGTTGAATTCCTCTGTCAAAATATCAACAAGACAGCTATTTTTAGGGTGATAATCTTTTTACAACTTTCTCATTTTTTATATGGATATGGGTATTTTAATTTTTCTGTCTCTACGTAGTTCACTTTTGATGAATTATGGTTCTAAAAAATTTACTTGGCCTTCTACAATTCCATTTACCAATTTTAAATGAAATCCTTTTACTTTCACCAAACCAATGAATACTCTTGTGATTATTATACTTTCCCTTTTCTCTCCTTTTGAATTTACTTTTGCAATTAGGTTATTCCAACACTTTAAAGCACATAGCATTTTCATACTATCCTTCCATCATTATTATCACCACATTTTAGCCTCAGATCTACATTTCTTTTTTTTTTTTTATATGAATTTATTGACAAATTGGTTTCCATTCAACACCCAGTGCTCATCCAAAAGGTTGCCCTCCTCAATACCCATCACCACCCTCCCCTCACTCCCACCCCCCATCAACCCTCAGTTTGTTCTCAGTTTTTAACAGTCTCTTATGCTTTGGCTCTCTCCCACTCTAACGTCCTTTTTTTTTTTTTTTTTTCCTTCCCTCCCCCATGGGTTCCTTTTAAGTTTCTCAGGATCCACATAAGAGTGAAACCATATGGTATCTGTCTTTCTCTGTATGGCTTATTTCACTTAAGCATCACACTCTCCAGTTCCATCCACGTTGCTACAAAGGCCATATTTCATTTTTCTCATTGCCACGTAGTATTCCATTGTGTATATAAACCACAATTTCTTTATCCATTCATCAGTTGATGGACATTTAGGCTCTTTCCATAATTTGGCTATTGTTGAGAGTGCTGCTATGAACATTGGGGGTACAAGTGCCCCTATGCATCAGTACTCCTGTATCCCTTGGGTAAATTCCTAGCAGTGCTATTGCTGGGTCATAGGGTAGGTCTATTTTAATTTTCTGAGGAACCTCCACACTGCTTTCCAGAGCGGCTGCACCAATTTGCATTCCCACCAACAGTGCAAGAGGGTTCCCGTTTCTCCACATCCTCTCCAGCATCTATAGTCTCCTGATTTGTTCATTTGGGCCACTCTGACTGGCGTGAGGTGATACCTGAGCGTGGTTTTGATTTGTATTTCCCTGATAAGGAGCGACGCTGAACATCTTTTCATGTGCCTGTTGGCCATCTGGATGTCTTCTTTAGAGAAGTGTCTATTCATGTTTTCTGCCATTTCTTCACTGGGTTATTTGTTTTTTCGGGTGTGGAGTTTGGTGAGCTCTTTATAGATTTTAGATACTAGCCCTTTGTCCGATATGTCATTTGCAAATATCTTTTCCCATTCGTTGGTTGCCTTTTAGTTTTGTTGGTTGTTTCCTTTGCTGTGCAGAAGCTTTTTATCTTCATAAGGTCCCAGTAATTCACTTTTGCTTTTAATTCCCTTGCCTTTGGAGATGTGTCGAGTAAGAGATTGCTACGGCTGAGGTCAGAGAGGTCTTTTTCCTGCTTTCTCCTCTAAGGTTTTGATGGTTTCCTGTCTCACATTTAGGTCCTTTATCCATTTTGAGTTTATTTTTGTAAATGGTGTGAGAAAGTGGTCTAGTTTCAACCTTCTGCATGTTGCTGTCCAGTTCTCCCAGCACCATTTGTTAAAGAGGCTGTCTTTTTTCCATTGGATGTTCTTTCCTGCTTTGTCACAGATGAGTTGGCCATACGTTTGTGGGTCTAGTTCTGGGGTTTCTATTCTATTCCATTGGTCTGTGTGTCTGTTTTTTGTGCCAATACCATGCTGTCTTGATGATGACAGCTTTGTAGTAGAGGCTAAAGTCTGGGATTGTGATGCCTCCTGCTTTGGTCTTCTTCTTCAAATTCCTTTGGCTATTCGGGCCTTTTGTGGTTCCATATGAATTTTAGGATTGCTTGTTCTAATTTCGAGAAGAATGCTGGTGC
Organism: Lynx canadensis; assembly: GCF_007474595.2. Taxonomy (NCBI): domain Eukaryota; kingdom Metazoa; phylum Chordata; class Mammalia; order Carnivora; family Felidae; genus Lynx; species Lynx canadensis. The sequence continues at coordinate 39,916,268 of NC_044314.2, forward strand.
AATTTTGATTGGGATTGCATTGAATGTGTAGATAGCTTTGGGTAGTATTGACATTTTGACAATATTTATTCTTTCCAATCCATGAGCAGGGAATGTCTTTCCATTTCTTTAAATCTTCTTCAATTACCTTCATAAGCTTTCTATAGTTTTCAGCATACAGATCCTTTACATCTTTGGTTAGATTTATTCCTAGGTATTTTATGCTTCTTGGTGCAATTGTGAATGGGATCAGTTTCTTTATTGTCTTTCTGTTGCTTCATTGTTAGTGTATAAGAATGCAACTGATTTCTGTACATTGATTTTGTATCCTGCAACTTTGCTGAATTCATGTATCAGTTCTAGCAGACTTTTGGTGGAGTCTATCGGATTTTCCATGTATAATATCATGTCATCTGCAAAAAGCGAAAGCTTGACTTCATCTTTGCCAATTTGATGCCTTTGATTTCCTTTTGTTGTCTGATTGCTGATGCTAGAACTTCCAGCACTATGTTAAACAACAACGGTGAGAGTGGGCATCCCTGTCGTGTTCCTGATCTCAGGGAAAAAAGCTCTCAGTTTTTCCCCGTTGAGGATGATGTTAGCTGTGGGCTTTTCATAAATGGCTTTTATGATCTTTAAGTATGTTCCTTCTATCCCGACTTTCCTCAAGGGTTTTTATTAAGAAAGGGTGCTGGATTTTGTCAAAGGCCTTTTCTGCATCGATTGACAGGATCATATGGTTCTTCTCTTTTTTTTTGTTAATGTGATGTATCACGTTGATTGATTTGCGGAATGTTGAACCAGCCCTGCATCCCAGGAATGAATCCCACTTGATCATGGTGAATAATTCTTTTTATATGCTGTTGAATTCGATTTGCTAGTGATCTTATTGAGAATTTTTTGCATCCATATTCATCAGGGATATGGCCTGTAGTTCTCTTTTTTGACTGGGTCTCTGTCTGGTTAGGAATCAAAGTAATCTGGCTTCATAGAATGAGTCTGGAAGTTTTCCTTCCCTTCTAATTCTTGGAATAGCTTGAGAAGAATAGGTTCTATCTCTGCTTTAAACGTCTGGTAGAACTCCCCGGGGAGCCCTCTGGTCCTGGACTTTATTGTTGGGAGATTTTTGATAACCGATTCAATTTCTTCGCTGGTTATGGGTCTGTCAAGCTTCTCTCTTTCCTCCCTGATTGAGTTTTGGGAAGAGTGTGGGTGTTCAGGAATTGTCCATTCTTCCAGGTGTCCAATTTGTTGGCATATAATTTTTCATAGTATTCCCTGATAATGTTGTATCTCTGAGGGATTGGTTGTAATCATTCCATTTTCATTCATGATTTTTATCTATTTGGTCATCTCCTTTTCTTTTTGAGAAGCCTGGCTAGAGGTTTGTCAATTTTGTTTATTTTTTCAAAAACCAACTCTTGGTTTCGTTGATCTGCTCTACCGTTTTTTAGATTCTATATTGTTTATTTCTGCTCTGATCTTTATTATTTCTCTTCTTCTGCTGGGTTTAGGCTGCCTTTGCTGTTCTGCTTCTATTTCCTTTAGGTGTGTGTTAGATTTTGTATTTGGGATTTTCTTGTTTCTTGAGATAGGCCTGGATTGCAATGTATTTTCCTCTCAGGACTGCCTTCGCTGCGTCCCAAAGCGTTTGGATTGTTGTATTTTCATTTTCGTTTGTTTCCATATATTTTTTGATTTCTTCTCTAATTGCCTGGTTGACCCACTCATTCGTTAGTAGGGTGTTTTTTAACCTCCATGCTTTTGGAGGTTTTCCAGACTTTTTCCTGTGGTTGATTTCAAGCTTCATAGCATTGTGGTCTGAAAGTATGCATGGTATAATTTCAATTCTTGTAAACTTATGAAGGGCTGTTTTGTGACCCAGTATATGATCTATCTTGGAGAATGTTCCATGTGCACTCGAGAAGAAAGTATATTCTGTTGCTTTGGGATGCAGAGTTCTAAATATATCTGTCAAGTCCATCTGATCCAGTGTCTCATTCAGGGCCCTTGTTTCTTTATTGACCGTGTGTCTAGATGATCTATCCATTTCTGTAAGTGGGGTGTTAAAGTCCCCTGCAATTACCACATTCTTATCAATAAGGTTGCTTCTGTTTATGAGTAATTGTTTTATATATTTGGGGGCTCCGGTATTCGGCGCATAGACATTTATAATTGTTAGCTCTTCCTGATGGATAGACCCTGTAACTATTATATAATGTCCTTCTTCATCTTGTTACAGCCTTTAATTTAAAGTCTAGTTTGTCTGATATAAGTATGGCTACTCCAGCTTTCTTTTGGCTTCCAGTAGCATGCATAAATAGTTTCTCTCCATCCCCTCACTCGAATCTAAGGTGTCCTCAGGTCTAAAATGAGTCTCTTGTAGACAGCAAATAGATGGGTCTTTTTTTTTATCCATTCTGATACCCTATGTCTTTTGGTTGGCGCATTTAATCCATTTACATTCAGTGTTATTATAGAAAGATACGGGTTTAGAGTCATTGTGATGTCTGTATGTTTTATGCTTGTAGTGATGTCTCTGGTACTTTGTCTCACAGGGTCCCCCTTAGGATCTCTTGTAGGGCTGGTTTAGTGGTGACAAATTCCTTCAGTTTTTGTTTGTTTGGGAAGACCTTTATCTCTCCTTCTATTCTAAATGACAGACTTGCTGGATAAAGGATTCTCGGCTGCATATTTTTTCTGTCTAGCACACTGAAAATCTCGTGCCAATTCTTTCTGGCCTGCCAAGTTTCAAAAGAGAGATCAGTCACGAGTCTTATAGGTCTCCCTTTATATGTGAGGGCACGTTTACCCCTTGCTGCTTTCAGAATTTTCTCTTTATCCTTGTATTTTGCCAGTTTCACTATGATATGTCGTGCAGAAGATCGATTCAAGTTACGTCTGAAGGGAGTTCTCTGTGCCTCTTGGATTTCAATGCCTTTTTCCTTCCCCAGTTCAGGGAAGTTCTCAGCTATGATTTCTTCAAGTACCCCTTCAGCACCTTTCCCTCTCTCTTCCTCCTCTGGGATACCAATTATGCGTATATATTTCTTTTTAGTGTATCACTTAGTTCTCTAATTTTCCCCTCATACTCCTGGATTTTTTTATCTCTCTTTTTCTCAGCTTCCTCTTTTTCCATAACTTTATCTTCTAGTTCACCTATTCTCTCCTCTGCCTCTTCCATCCGAGCCGTGGGGGTTTGCATTTTGTTTTGCATTTCCTTTAAAGTGTTTTTCAGCTCCTCGTGACTGTTCCTTAGTTGATCTCTGTAGCAAGAGATTCTCTGCTGTCCGGTATACTGTTTTCCAGCCCAGCGATTAATTTTATGACTATTATTCTAAATTCACTTTCTGTTATATTATTTAAATCCTTTTTGATCAGCTCATTAGCTGTTGTTATTTCCTGGAGATTCTTCTGAGGGGAATTCTTCCGCTTGGTCATTTTGGATAGTCCCTGGTGTGGTGAGGGCCTGCAGGGCACTTCCCCTGTGCTGTGGTGTATAACTGGAGTTGGTGGGCGGGGCCGCAGTCAGTCCTGATGTCTGCCCCCAGCCCACCGCTGGGGCCACAGTCAGACTGGTGTGTGCCTTCTCTTCCCCTCTCCTAGGGGCGGGATTCACTGTGGGGTGGCGTGGCCCGTCTGGGCTACTTGCACACTGCCAGGCTTGTGATGCTGGGGATCTGGCGTATTAGCTGGGGTGGGAAGGCAAGGTGCACGGCGGCAGGGGGGGCAGGCTTAGCTCGCTTCTCCTTAGGTGATCCACTTCAGGAGGGGCCCTGTGGCAGCTGGAGGGAGTCAGATCCGCTGCCGGAGGTTTGGCTCCGCAGAAGCACAGAGTTGGGTGTTTGCTCGGAGTGAGCAATTTCCCTGGCCGGAACCGGTTCCCTTTGGATTTTGGCTGGGGGATGGGCGGGGGAGATGGCGCTGGCGAGCGCCTTTGTTCCCCGCCAAACTGAGCTCTGTCGTCCGGGGGCTCCGCAGCTCACCCTCCCTTTGTCCTCCAGCCTTCCCGCTTTCCGAGCAGAGCTGTTAACTTATGACCTCCCAGACGCTAAGTCGCGCTTGCTGTCGGAACACAGTCCGTCAGGCCCCTCCGCTTTTGCAAGCCGGACTCGAGGGCTCTGCTTGGCTGGCGAGCCGCCCCTCCGCCCCGGCTCCCTCCCGCCAGTCCGTGGAGCGCGCACCGCTTCGCCGCCCTTCCTACCCTCTTCCGTGGGCCTCTCGTCGGCACTTGGGTCCGGTGACTCCGTTCTGCTAATCCTCTGGTGGTTTTCTGGGTTATTTAGGCAGGTGTGGGTGGAATCTAAGTGATCAGCAGGACGCGCGGTGAGCCCAGCGTCCTCCTACGCCGCCATCTTCCCAGAATCAGATCTACATTTCTTATATCCAAAGCTCACCACTATTTTCTTTGCCAAAATTTCCCAATCAATTCCTGGATAAAAGAAGCCTGTCCTCTGACATTTTCCTCAAGAAGGGCTTGCCATGTGCTGTTTTCTGAGTCCTTGCATGTATGGATTGATGGTTGAAGGCAGTTTGCCTGAATAACTTCCTGGGTCATACTTTATTTCTTCAGTACATTTTTAAAAATTACTTTGTTGTTATCTTGCTTTACATACTGTTATTGAGGAGCTTACCAATTTTCTTTCCTTTCTAAATGACTTGTATTTTTTTTGCCCTTAGTAGTATTTACTTATCTGTAAAGTATAATAGTTTTACCGACATAGATATGTAAGATGAGATATATCTAGAAATTTTACATTTTGGTTTTGCTCAATTGATTGGGTTTTCATCTTCAGAGACTCCAATTATACCTACATTCTATCTTCTTTGCCTGCATTCTATAGCTGTCTCTCTTTCAGACCTCATTTGCTTCTTCACTTTAGACCATCTTTATTTCTATCTTTTATGTCCCTTATTATATGATGATGTTGATTGCTTTGTCATGTTTCACATCGTACTGTGTTTGACTTGTTCTGTTTTCATGTATACCATTGCTCATTTAATTATATTTCACTTAAATTGAAGTAACATTTTCCATTTCTCTCTTCCTTATAATCATGAAATGTTATATCTGTTTTCTTTTTTATACCAAAAATTTCACTAATTTTGTGTTTTTTCTCCTTACAGTATCTTATATGCATGCTGGATTCTTGCAGTTGCTGTTAATTTGTGTGCTCTGTTTCCTAAGCCAACAATAGTAGATGATCTTAAGGATGGGTACAATGAAAAAGGCAAATTGGTGTCTTTCCTAAATTCTCAATTCAGCTGCTCCCTCTTCTGAGCATGCAATAAGGAGAAACTTATTTAAAAATCAATGGATGCCTAACTTACTAATATGTCTTCCAAATATTTGATATTTTGTTTTTGTAGGGTCATGTCTTCATCCATTGTCTTCTGTTCCTTCACCAAATTTTGTATCTGACTTTTAAGGTACTCTCTGATCTATATTTTCTATGACATCTAGAGGGACTTCAAATGATTATGTGTTTCTTAAAAAAAAAAAAAACACAATGAGATATCACCTCACACTAGTCAGAACAGCTAAAATTAACAACACAGGAAGCAACAGGTGTTGGCAAAGATTCAGAGAAAGGGGAACCTTCTTACACTGTTGGTGGGAATGCAAACCGGTGCAACCATTCTGGAAAACAGTATGGAGGTTCCTGAAAAAGTTAAAAATAGAACTACCCTATGATCCAGCAGTTGCACCACTATTTACCTAGTGGTAAATACCACTAGGTATTTACCAAAAGGATATAAAATTACTGATTCAAAGGGGCCCATGCACCCTGATGTTTATAGGGGCATTATCAACAATAGGCAAATTATGAAAAGAGCCCAAATGTTAATCAACTGATAAATGAATAAAGAATTTGTGGTATATACACACACACAGTGGAATATTACTCAGCCATAATAAAGAATGAAATCCTGCCATTTGCAATGACATAGGTGGAGCTAGACAGTATTATGCTAAGCAAAATAAGTTAGAGAAAGATAAATACCATATTATTTCACTTATATGTGGAATTTAAGAAACAAAACAGATGAACATAAGGGAGAAAAAAGGAGAGAGGCAAACCATAAATCAGACTCTTAACTATAGAAAACAAACTGAGGGTTGCTGGAGGGGAGTTGGGGGGAGGATGGGCTAAATGAGTGATGGGTATTAAGGAAGGCACTCACTGTGATGAGCACTGGGTGTCATATGTAGGTGATGAATCACTAATTCTACTCCTGAAACTCCTATTGACCTATATGTTAACTAAGTCGAATTTAAAAAAAACTTGAAAGAAATGTTGAAAAAATAGCTATTTCTTGTCAATTATAATTTCTGTGTGGTTTGCAATAAAATTAAAGTGCCACTTGTCCTTCAGTGAACTGATAAGTCAGAGAAACTCAAATTATTAAGCAGACAACATAAACTCCTATTTATTTAAAGCCTGCATTCTAATTAAATATTTTTCTATTATGGCAAAAATGTTTTTGCCTCTTGCACTCATCTTTAGTCTACTTCAAATAATTGTCCTGCATCTTTAAAACATGAGTTAAAAATGAGTAAAACTTACAATTTCTACTAATGATCACTTGTGGTTTAATGAAGGAGCAAGACTAGCCTTCTTATTAAATATTTTAAAATCCAATACAAATATTACTAATCATTAAACTATACTATACTTAAACTGTAACTGTATTATTGGTTCCTAACATGGTTCCATGAAGGAGCAAAGAGAATTGAAGATATGATTCATCCAAGACAGTTTTAACATATTCATAAACTTCCTTAGGATGAAGATGGCAACCGCATCTCTACTGGAGCATTAAGAGTAATTTCAGAATTATCCACTGTCAGGGAGGCAAGAAAAGCATTTTTAAAGGGATACTTTAAGTCAAACATGGTAGAAAAATAAAACACTCAATTCTGTGATTGTCTACTAATGAATGAACTAAGAACTTTAGACTCTTATATCTACCTGACCACTGGATATCAACTGGAAATTCTGCAGGTACCTGAGACACAAAATGTCCAAACCTGAATTTTCCTCTTAAGTTCTTTTGCTTTTGTGCTTTATTATTTTTTTTTCTTTTATTTGCATGCACCATCATCGACCCACTTATCACAATAGAGAACTGGTTATCATCATGGACTCTTTGTTCTCTCTGGGGCCCCATCCAATTTCAAGTATTTTATAATTTACATGCTAAACAAAATTTGAACCTCTGGGTTTTTTTCACTGTACATATGTTATAATTGTCCTGTTTTATACATTTATCATTTGTCATCTGGATTACCCTAACAGCTTCCTATTTTGTCTTTCTGCGGCTAGACTTAACTTTTTCAAATTCCCCATTACAGCTGTTCAATGACTCTTCAAAGTCCATAGTCTTTCAGTAATCTGACCCTACCAGATTCCCATCCTTACTTTGGACCATTATCATCTATCTTTTTATATTTCAGCACTATTAAACTGTGCTGTTTCTCACTCTGGATATTTGCTCATGCCATCCCCTTTCTGGAATACTTTTCCCCAGTCATAGTTCTATAGTCTTAATTGTCCTTTGAGTTTCAATGCAAATATCATCTCTTCCATAAAACTTTTCCGGGTTCTTTCCCTCCTTCTGACATGCACACACAGTGTATGGTCTTACCATGTGTTATGTAACTATCAACTTTCTTGATGATAGTACATGCCTTGGTCACACTTTTATACTCTCTGCCTAGCACAAAGTTTGCCAAATGGTGGTATAATAATAAATAATTGAGTATAGTAACTAAAGGAACAATAAATTTTAAAATAAGGTGTAAAGCAGAATTACAAGTACTTTATCTTTTATAAAGTGTTATTTTTTCTTTATATATGACTTTACTTATACATATTACTGTATTTAATAAACATCAATCATATAGTAATCGTGAAAAATATGACAATCATATGTGTATCCTTTAAGTTGCTAGGTGAGTTTAGGTTTATTTCTACTATGTTTGACATTCTTGTGCCTGTTTCAAATTGGAATGAAGTTCAGTGACGTGGGAAATAAATATAAAATACCACATAACTATTTACTCAAGAAATAGATCTGTAGAGCATGTAAAGATTCTTGAAATTCCCGTTATTGCTGCAATGCTGCTTGTAAACAAAATGAACTTCAGTGAATCATTGAAAATTTTTATTTTTGGTCAACCTAAGAAAATGTACAGAATATTTTTTCCTATTTTAAAACCCTTGCTTTACTTTTTTCTACAGATTGTGGCCTAACTTAAATCTGTAGCTTAATCACTCTTTTTTCTTACTCTCCCTTCTCTTTGGCCAAGCCATTAAACTTACCATACTTTGCACTTTGTGCTATCTGCTTGCCTAAGGCCAGCTTCTTCATACTTCTTCAGATGATGTTTTCCTCCACCTCCATATATCCAGACTCTTGCCCTTTTACCAGGACAGAGGTCAAAGGTCACTTCCTTTGCCATATTCTCCTCTGCCCTTTAGGAAAAGTGATCTCTCCAAAGTCACAGAACTTTGATTTGTAACTCTCAGTACTTCTACCTAGTATATCACTGGTATATTCTCAAACAGTTGACCTTAAATTAAGCCATATTATGTCCCACAACCTCTTTTAAGTAACGACCTTTTCCTGAGTTTTAGCAAGAAGAATATATTATTCATTTTTATATTCACATACACACAACAGTATGCCCTTTATAGTACAGGTTTTCCCCTGCTGTCTGAAAGTAGAGCTTTTCTGTGACACCTTTTGTAAGCCAAAATAGCATAAAGTGAAGAAGCAATTACCATTAATTTATATGCAAAATTTATTAGGGTTCCCAGACCCAAAAAATAACCTCTCTTAGGCTTTCCTGATACCTTAAGCCACGTCTTGGTTTTTTTCTGTTTTTTTTTAAATTTTTTTTAACGTTTATTTATTTTTGAGACAGAGAGAGACAGAGCATGAACAGGGGAGGGGCAGAGAGAGAGGGAGACACAGAATCCGAAACAGGCTCCAGGCTCTGAGCAGTCAGCCCAGAGCCTGACGCGGGGCTCGAACTCACGGACCGCGAGATCATGACCTGAGCCGAAGTCGGACGCTTAACCGACCGAGCCACCCAGGCGCCCCAAGACACGTCTTGTTTAATGGATGCACAACGTAAATGGAGGTAAAACACAGATGCTCACAGACACAGTTCAAAACTATGGCAACTTGATGCTGAGATGCTGAGTGTAGCTCCCAGGGAAGGAACTTGGTGCTGCCACTCTCAACTCGCTGTAAAGCAAACACTAAATGTTGTTTTCACTTATGCTTTTTCTTCTTTTCTTTTTTTTTGTGTTTTTGTTTTTTGTTTTTGTTTTGTTTTGTTTTGTTTGTTTGTTTTTTTGGTAAAAGCAGAAATCCTCTTCGGATTTCTTTTGTTTAGCAAAAATAAGTACTAAAGCAGATCTTTCTTAAAAGCAAAGTTGCATAATGTGAACTTTTGAAAAGCAAGAGATACCTGTACATGTAGGTATTATTCAAATAATATATGTTGAATGACTAAATGTGTAATGTACAAAATGGTTAAATAAGTAATGGTTGATTAGATAAAATGAATCATAATTAATTCAACTTCTACATATTGAGGAACTACTATGTCAGTCATCCTGTCTTGTAAAAGGATTATAAAATTCCTCAAGATTTCAGGCTAGTGGAAAATCCAGACATTAAATACTATGCATTAATTTTATACACAATGGAGATGCTATGAGAACAGAGAAGGAGTGTCTAAATCAGTCTGAAAAGGCAATGAAGGCTGGTTATAAAAGGTGATAGCTTATCCAAGCCTTGAAGGACTAGTTAGGGTTAGTTACATGCATAAAGTTGGAACAAGTATTTTAAAAAGAGGAAACAAATGTAAAGGTCAAAGATGAAAACATATCATGATACTTTCCAAGAATTTACAAGAATGTCAGGAACTCAGTTGTGAAGGATTTTATGGGCTGCCCTGAAGAGTGTGACTTTATCAGAAAATTTCCTGGTTTCCATAAAAAAGATATTAAGCAGAGAAATGACAAAATAATGCTTTTATTGTAGGAAGAGCCCTTTGAGGTGACGGTGAAGGCTGTGATAAAAGGGATGAGACAGGAAAGGTGACCTCCAAGAGAGTTTGCGGAGTTTTCCAGGCTATAAATAATGGGAGCCTAATCTAAAAAAGTCTTGGTAAGAGCGCATGGGAGAGGAAGGAGTTGAGATATAATTCAGGAAAATCCACCAGACTTGGCTGGAAATGCAAAGAATGGGAGATGGGGCCTAGTACACTTCCAGGTTTCCCACTTGGGACACAGAGATGATGTTCACCATGACAGCTTTAACAAGAGAAAGAATAAAATTTGTAAGAAAAGATGATGAAATTAGGTATTTGTTGTTGTAGGTGTAGGTTGACATCTAGAAGATGATTTCTAGTACCCAACTGTCTGCGTCAGTTTCGTCTACAATAACAAAATAGTACAAACTGAGTAGCTTATCAACAATATAAATTTATTTGTTACAGTTCTAGAAGCTGGAAGTCTGAGCTCAGGATGCCAGCAAGATTGGGTTCTGACAAGACTTTTTCCATGTTTTAGAGAGCTTACTTCTTTTTATCCACACATGTTGGAAAAAGAACTAAGTAGCTCTCTGGCCCCTTCTAAGGGCACTAATCCCATTTATGAGGGATCCACCCTCATGACTTAATTATCTCCCAAAGGCCTCACCTCCAAATATTATTACATTGCGGATAGGGGGCTTCAACATGTGGATTTTAGGGAGACACATTCAGTCCACTGCAGTTGATTAATACAAATTAAGCTGAGCAAAGGAAGATAAGAATTTAGGAGCTTCAGTAAGGATGTTGGATTTTACTTAATATGCACTAGGAGAGTATTGAAGCATTAAACACAAGGAAGATGTGTTTATCCTTCCAGTTTATGTCATCTTCTGCTAACTCCCACCTCAAATTTTGTACGCAAACTAAAGCACTTTTAGTTCCCTGAAGACACCATGCTTTTCTCCTCTGGCTGTTTGCCTATAAAGGTCTTCTCCTTGGGAAATCCAGCCTTCTCAAAAACCTGTGAGTGCCCCAGATTACCTTTCGTTATCTCTTATGTTCTCTCTAACAACCTGTACTACCACCTGTAGTAGAACTTTTTGTACTATTTTAAATAAAAATTTTAAAGTATGCATACATATAAGAAAGTCCACAGATAATTCTACAGCTCCTTAGTAAGCAAACTGTAAGATGGCCCCTAAGATCCCTACCCCACCCTCTTGTGAACACACCCTATATAATCATCCCACCTTGAATGTGGGCGAGATGCGTGATTATGACCGCATACTCTCCTTTGATTAAATTATACTATGTAAGACTCCTTCATGGCAAGAGATTCTCCTGCTGGTTTTGAAAAAGTTAGTTGTGATTTTGCGTGAGAGCCATGTGGCTAGGATCCAAGTATAGCTTGTAAATGCTGAGAGCAAACTGATTGTGGTTGAAGAATATATTCTGTATTATTTCAATTCTTTTAAATTTGTTCAGATTTGGGTTATGACCCAGGATACAACCTATCATGTATGTTCCTTGGATACTTAAAAAAAAAAAGTGTATTGTTGGGTGGAGTATTATGTAAATGTCAATTAAATCCTGTTGGTTGATATTGCTGACTTCCTCTCTGTTCTTACTGATTTTCTTTTTAGTTGTTCTATCAATTATTGAGAGAGAGAGGTGTTGAAATATCCAACTATAATTGTGGATTTTTCTACTTTTCCCTTTTGTTTTTCTTCACATATTCGTAGTTCTGATTTTTGGTCGTACATATATAGGTGGATTATGGTCTTTATGATTATATAATATCCCTCTGTCTCTTATTTTCTTTGCCATATAGTCTATTATCTGCTGTTAATAATATAGCCACTTCTTATCTTTGATTAGTATTTATCTATCATTTTCCATCATTTTTTTCTTCCAACCTGCTTATTTTGTTATATTTGAAATGAGTTACTTATAGACAACATATACTTGAGTCATTTTTTTTTTTTAAACCCACTCTTCAAATCTTTATATTCTAATTGGTATATTTAGACCATTTGTACTTAACGTAGGTGTTGATAAACTGAGGCTTATGTTTGCCATGTTATTATTTTTTTTTGTTTTCTGTTTATTCTCTCTATTGTTCATTTCTCTGTTTTCTTCTTCCTGCCTTCTTATGTAATATCCTTAAATTTTGTTTCTTAGTAATATGTTTGTTTTCCAAATTTCCTGAATTGACCATGTTTTAGTTTTAAAATAAAAGAAAATTGTATACCTATTGCTTTTAGAACTTTTTGGTGACCCAGAGGAAGTACGTGTATACACACACACACACACGCTGGCTACCCTAGGGATTAGAGAGAGAGAGAAAGAGAGAGAGAAAGGATCTTTTGAGAAACTTACGAAGCCACTATTGAGAGGCAAGAAAAATTCAAGAATGTACTGTTTATTACTATAACAGTTTGAATGGCAGTGGGTGTTTAAAAGCTTCAAATGCTGAGAAGTGGCAAGATCATTAGGGACTTTCATGACAGCAACTATACCAGGTTGAGGAGGAAACATGAGGTGTGGTAATTAGGAAGGTGAAGTCAAAACTGGGGTAATCTTTCAAGAAGTTTGGATTTAAAAGAAATGAAAGTAAGACAGTGATACTTTGTCACAAACCAATTGTCAAGGAAGGAGTTTTCGTTAGTTTTTTAACATAGACTCAGTCTTAAAATATTTATATAGAGAGTAAAAAGAAGCAGTAGAGAGTAAAAACACCCAAGAGAAACAAATGGATAGAAAAAGAGTGTGGGGCACCTGAGTAGCTCAGTTGGTTAAGCTTCCAACTTTGGCTCAGGTCATGATCTCATGGTTTGTGAGTTCAAGTCCTGCATCAGGCTGTGTGCTGACAGCTCGGAGCCTGGAGCCTACTTTGGATTCTATGCCTCGCTCTCTCTCTCTCTCTGTTCCCTCTGCACTTGTGCTTGCTCTCTCTCTCAAAAATAAATAAACATTAAAAATTTTAAAAAGAAAAGAGAAACGATTCGGAACACCATTGAAAGATACAATCTTGCCTTCTGAGAACTGCCTGGTATACAGAAGGTCCATCTGCAAGAAGATAACATCAGATCGAAATGTTTTGAGTTGATGTTCTACCAATATCCTCTCTCTTTACTCATGTCTGATATATTTCTCTATTATCACGTCACTTCAATTAATAAACCTATGAATTGAGTGCTTTTAATATTTGTTGCTGTTTCTGAGCCTCCAGGTGGCAGTGGCTTTATTGCAGTGGTTTTTGTGACACCAGCAGTCTTAGAATGCAATGCAAGAAATCATAAAATCATTCTTACACTGCTTGCTTTGCCGCAGAGCCTCACAAACATTCAAGTCCCATTTCTCCATATGCTCTGCATGGTATCCTGAGTTCACCTGGACACGTACAAGGATTTCATATACTTAGTTAATACAAACTAAAATTCACTTAAGTCAATTAAATTAGAGTTGTTTTAATTAGGAAATAATAATAAAAAAAGGTTGTTTGTAATATGTTATTCTGTAGGCAGGAATAAGATTTCATTTTTACAACTTCACTAACAAAGTACTGTAACAGTGGAAAAACTCAGTATGTGATTTTAGTATTAAACATTCTGATTTATAAAACTGAAAACCCTCTCAACAGATAAGATCCCATTCATCATGATCAGCAATTGCTTAAAAGAAGATAAAGACACACCCCATACATTCACAATTGTTTTAGACGTTAAAAACAAAAGAAAACTTGGAGTTGTAGTGTTATAGATACAAACTTTGTATTTAAAGGGAATCAGTTACTCTTAGTAGTCACAAAGTAGTGCTACCTAGTAGATTAAAAAAAATGTATGAATCTCAATAATTTTTATACCATGGCTGGATTATTTTTATTAAATCCTTTGTCATGTAAGGAAAATGTAAGCAGTATTATTTTGGTTTCTTTGTATCACTATAGTTTTTTAAAGTAAGAAAAATGGAGACTTGTTGGTTGGAAACACCAGATATTAAGAGTATAATCTCTCACTTTAGAAGATCATGAAATGCATGATTATCAGATTCTTTAGGTCCCTGGTTACTGGGTCATTGTTTTCAGGCTTACATTGGACTAATGTTAATCCCAAACTAACTTTATGACAAAGAGTTCTCATGAGTTTAGATGTCACACAGAGGAGTTAAAATCATATCTTTTGATTTATATGCTTTATCACCTTAGGGAAATTAAATCAGCTTTCAATCCCGAGATTTGTTTACTATAATATGGTTGGGGGAGGGGCATAGTAGAGTTATTGAGTTAATTAATATAAATAAAGCATATTTCATTCATACTGCCTAACACAGTGTCAGTACTCAGTGTTTTTTTTTTTTCTTTCACTTACTAACCAGTAGTGGGAATATACTCTAAAATTTGAGAGGCAATATATCTCCTACACACGGTTGGCACAGGTTGGTTGTTCACCACCTACAAGGTTATCTGGAAACTAAATTAGCAATCACAGATGTCTTGGACAACCTAGGAGGGGAAAAGAGAAATCTGTTCTTTAATTGGATTTTCTCTGTGGCAACCTGACATGTTCTTCCCTACACTAGGAAGTATTTATATAAAAGTATTAGAAATGGTTCTTTTAGTTGATCCTCCTGATATGTAGGCTATTTATAGAGTATACCTGACAGTCTTTCCTTCTCATTGTCTTTGCCTTAAATTTCTTGCACGCCAACTAACTTTCTGATGACATTTGACTTTCAGCTTTCATTCATTGGTTCATTCAGTCATCCATTCATTTTTACTCATGAACTTAAGAAATGCTTATCGAATGCCTATTTCCAGCACTTTGGAAGCAAGATGGAATATTTCCGCCCTCAATACACATAAAGCTGAACACGAGAAAACAGATAGTTAAGCATATAGTAATGTGGGATTGAAATTTTCTATCATAACAGTTCCCTAGGGATTCTCTGGAGGACATATATATGAACAAGATATTTTATTGGCATAAAAGTACTCATAAAATCAGAAATGTGGCATTATACACATTCTAGCTATTTGTATTGCAAACATGAGCTTTTTATAATAGCTTTATTGAGATATAATTTACATATCATAAAATTTGCCCTTTCAAATTAAGTATTCATTTCAGTGGTTGTGCAGCCATCACCAGTATCTAATTTTGAACATTTTAACTCTCCAAAAAGAAATCCATAGCCATTAGTAATCACACTACATTCCCCCCCATATCCAGGCTTAACAACAATGAGTCTACTTTGTGTCTCTATGGGTTTGCCTATCCTAAACATTTTATATAAATGGCATCATACAGTGTATGGCCTTTTGTCACTGGCTTCTTTTACTGAGCATGTTTTTGAGGTTCATTGATGTTGTAACCATATCAGTAATTCATTCTTTTGATTGGTGAATAATATCCCTTGTATAGATATACCACATTTTATTTATCCATTCATCACTTGGTTGGTATTTATGTTGTTTCCACTTTGGGATGTTTAATACTGTTGCCACGAATACTCATGTACAAGTTTATGTGTGAACATGTATTTACCTTCAACCTGATGTAGGTTATTAGAAATTTCATCTGTTGGTTCTAAAAAATGTTTTCAGATTCTTTAGGATCTATAAAAAGATGTCATTATCACCTGTGAATAGGGATAGTTTAACTTCTTCTCTAAAGTAAAGCATTTATTTGTTTTCTGGCCTAATTTCCTCAGTACAATGTTCAATAGGTGTGCAGACATTCTTCTCTTTTTTCTGACCATGAAGAAAAACATTCAGTCTTTCACCATTAAATGTAATGTTAACCATGGGCATTTGTGAAAACATTAGGAATGTTGGTTTTTGTAAATGCTATACCTGCAACTGTCATTTTGCCATAATTTTTAAAAGTGCTTTATGTCTTTTTATTCTATTATTATTGCATTCTTCTTTGTAGATAGATTATCTAATATGCAATTTTAATTCCCTTCTTTCTTTTTTTCTTTTCTTTTTTCTTTTTTTTTTTTTTTTTTCTTAGTAATTTTGTTAGTGGCTACCCTGGGATTACAACTAATATCTTTACTTCTGAAAATCTAATCTGAATTAATACTATTTTATTTGTATTTGTATTTTTTTAAATTTATATCCAAGTTAGCATATAGTGCAACAATGGTTTCAGGGGTAGATTTCTTAATGCCCCTTACCTATTTAGCCCATCTGCCCTCCCCCAACTCCTCCAGTAATCCTCTGTTTGTTCTCCATATTTAAGAGTCTCTTATGTTTTGTCCCCCTCCCTGTTTTATATATTATTGTTGCTTCCCTTCCCTTATGTTCATCTGTTCTGTGTCTTAAAGTCCTCATATGAGTGAAGTCATATGAATTTTGTCTTCTTTGACTGACTAACTTCACTTAGCAATACTGACTTTATTTTTATATTTAAAAAAAATCCACCAATAAAGCCCTGTTCCTTCTCCCTCCTTTGTGCTCATTTTCATACAAATGACATTTCTCTACATTATAAACCCATTAACCCGATTTAATAATTCTTTCTTTACATAGTTTTATTTTAATTGGTGAGAAGTGTTACAAACAAAAACACATTTTCCAGCAACTATATTTATATCTGTAGTTACCTTCACTGATAATCTTTGTGGCTTCATTTGGGTTTGAGTTATTATGCAGTGTTCTTTTATTCCAGTTTGAAAGACACTTTTTAGAGAAGGTCAGCTAGCAAAACAGACAAAAACAAACAAACAAACAAACAAAAAAAACCTCAGTTTGTGCCCATCTGGAAATGTCTTAACTTCTTCATTTTCTTTTGTTGTTTTGTTTGTTTTCTTTTTATAAGTTTTAATTTTAATTCCACTTAGTTAACATACAGGGTAAGACTACTTTCGGGTGTACCGTATTGATTCCACACTTCCATAAATACCCTGTGCTTATCACAACAAGTGCATTCCTTAATCCCTGTTACCTATTTTACCCATCCTCCCACCCAACTCCCTTCTGGTAACCATCAGTTTGTTCTCTATAGTTAAGAATCTGTCTCTTGGTTTGCTCCCTCCTCTTTTTTACCCCTTTGTTCATTTGCATTGTTATTTAAATTCCACACATGAGTGAAATCATATGACATTTGTCTTCCTCTGACTGTATTTCACTCAGCATAATACTCTGTAGCTCCATCCATGTAGTTGCAAATGGCAAGATTTTCTTCTTTTTTATGGTTGAGTAATATTCCATTACATATGATATATACCATATCTTCTTTATTCATTATTCACATGATGGACACTTGCACTGTTTCCATAACTTGGCTATTGTAGACAATGCTGCCATAAACATCAGTGTGCATGTATCCCATTAAATTGGTATTTTTGTTTTCTTTGGGTAAACACCTATAAATGTAAAGTTAGCTTGTTTATATGAGATTTTTCTTGCATCTTGATGAAGGCCTGTATTGCTATGTACTTCCCTTTTGGGAATGTTTTTGCTGCATCTCAAAAGTGCTGGACCATTGTGTTTTCATTTGCATTTGTTTCCATGCATTTTTTTATATCTTCTTTGATTTTTTGGTTGACCCATTCATTGTTTACTAGCATGTTGTTTAGCCTCCATGTCTTTGTGGTGTTTCCCAATTTTTTCTTGTGGTTGACTTCTAGTTTCATAGCGTTGTGGTCCAAAAAGGTTCATGATATGATTTCAATCGTTTTGTATTTGTTGAGGCCTGTTTTGTGACCTAATATGTGAATTTATTCTGGAGAATGTTTCACGTGCATTTGAAAAGAATGCATATTCTGCTGTTTTTGGATGGAATGTTCTGAATATATCTGTTAAGTCCATCTGATCCAATGTGTCATTCAAAGCCAGTGTTTCCTTGTTTATTTTCTGTTTAGATGATCTTTCCATTGATGTAAATGGAGTGTAAAGTCCCCACAGTAGATTCATTTTAGACCAAAGACATCTGCGTATTGAAAGTGAGGGGAGAGAGAAACATTTATCACACAATTGGATGCCAAGAGAAAGCCAGCATAGCAATACTTATAGCAGAAAAACTGGACATTAAAACAAAGACTGTTGTGCTCGTTTCGGCAGCACATCTACTAAAACAAAGACTGTAAAAAGAGACAAGAGTATTATATAATCATAAAGGAGACAATCCAAGAAGCTATAATAATTGTAAATATTTATGCACTCAACATGAAAGCACCCAACTATATAAAACATAACATAAAGAACTAATTGATAGCAACACAATAAAGTAAAAAAAAAAAACAAAAAAAAAAAAAAAAAGGGACTTAAACTCCTTCATTTTTTGAAGGATAGCTTTTCTGGATATTATTCTTGGTTGATGGTCTTCTTTTACCACTTTGAATATGTCATCTTTCTGGCTTCCATGGTTTCTGATGATACTTCAACTATTAATGCTTTTGAGGATCCCTTGTGTGTAAGGAGTTCTTTTCTCTTTTTCAAATCCCTCTCTTTGTCTTTCAGAAGTTTGACCGTGATATATCTAGATGTGGATATCTGAGTGTATCCTGCGTGGATTTTTGCCAGGCTTGGATGTACAGTTATTTTACCTCAAAATTTGGATTTCTTTTTTAATTTGGAATTTTTACCCATTATTTCTGCAAATAGTATTCCTGCCCATTTTTTACTCTCCTTTCATTCTGTGGCTTCTATTATACATATGTGGTATGCTTTGTAGTTTCCCACAAGTCTCTGACATCTGGTTCATTTTTCTTCATTCTTTTCTTTCTGTTCTTCAGACCGAATAATCTGAACCGACCTATCTTTAAGTTTACTCAGTTCTTATACTTCTGCTGCTTCAAATCTGAGGTTGAGCACCTCTAGTGATTTTTTACTTTTATTATTGTTCTTTTCAATTCCAGGATTTCTGTTTTTTAATAATTTCTACCTCTTTATTGACAGTCTTTATTTGGTCTGACATCATTCCCATATATTAATTTAATTATTTAAGTATGACTTATTTTAGCTCTTCAAATATAATAGTGATTTTTAAAAATTTGCCTAGGAAATCCAACATCTGGGTTTTTCTTTTTTTTTCTTTTCCTGCTTCTTTGCTTATGGGCCAAGAGTACTGTTTAATTCCATATCTTGTAATATTTTGTTGAGAACTTGATATTTTCAGTAATATATGTGACAACTCTGAGTATCAAATTCACCCCCACCCCCAGAGTTTGTTGTTGCTATTTATTGTTGTTGTTGCTGCTGTTATTTTGTGATTTTCCTGGATTAATTCTGTAAAGTCTATATTCTTTGTCATGAGCAGCCATTGAAGCCTCTGCTCAGTTAGTGGTCCTCTAATGATTTGACAGAGATTTCTTTAACTGCCTTGAACCAATGAACCAATAATTGCCAAGGGACTCTGTGTGTGTGTTGGGCAATCTGGCAGTTTACAGTTCTTCCTTACCTTTACTTTCTGCTTTTGTAGAGCCTTGATAGAAGACAGAGTTAAGAAAACTGGAGCCCGGTCATGTCTCTGGGTGTGTGCACAGCCCTTCACATAGGTGTGACATCTTAGACTCTCAGTACTATATTCTAAATTTTCACAGACCCTCCAAAGATAGCTCATTTCCAACTTTTTCCCTTAAAAGTTTTTTGCTCAGCCTCCTGCTAGCCTCAACAGGTAACATCACCTCAAACAACTAGATATTAAACAGTTGCTACTGATTATTTTAGACAAATATGCTTGGGATAGGCTTGTTCACACTGATTAGCTATGAGTCGTGTTAAATAAAGGCAAGCCCTGAATAGGGGACATTTCCAAGGAGTTACCAAACAGGTCAAATAGTGACAATTCTCTGGGGATGACACTTTTTGGTGTTTCAAACTCATTCTGTTGCATTCAGTGTCTTATAAGTGTTATAATAAGTTTCTCACACTTACTGTGGTTTCAAGACTGTTGGGTTTCCAGGTTTGTGAGGAGCTACAGATAGGAGAATAAGAATATGGTAAGTTGCAATGCCAGAAAGCTTGATAGTCTTTCCAGAAATTCGGCCATTTTCCTTGAATGATACTTTTCATTTTAGTGCAAGATTTAGTTAGTTTTTCAGAGTTTGTAAGAGGTGATTTTTGACAAATTTGTTTTCACAGAGGAGCATATTTTTGGTTGTACAACTGCATCCCCACAAACATTCCACCTGTGCAGACTGCATCGCTACCACATGAATTTTAAAATAAATTCTGCTCCCTTAGACAATATGACCTCGATATAGATAAGCATCTATAAGTAAGAGTGGTTAGATTATTGGTGAGATCTTTGCATGCATATGAGTAGTCCTTCCCTGCATTTTTCTTGGCAAAGTACAATATTGACACTTAAGGGAAACAGCTTGTTTCTCAAGAGTGCAGTTGTTTCTTCAAGGCCCAAAAATGTTTTCACACTGATAAGGATCAAACGATATCAGGTTTTTAGTTACAATAAACAGAGATTCATCTTGTAATTTGCATACTTTTTATACTTAAAATGTTCTTTATACTTAAGAACCAACTATGTTCTTTAATTGTAAGATTATATGTGCCAATAGAGCCATTTTATAATAAAACAATTTATTTTTAAAATTAAGTGATGATTCATATGATCCAAAAAACTTTAAAAGCACCAAGCTAAAATAATATCTCATTCACCAAGAAGAGATTAATCATAAACTTATAAAGAGTAAACTAAATAGTAATGGGAGAGCCCAAATCTAATTAAAAGACTGATAGTATCTAGGCCCTTATCAGGAAAGTATTTCTGAGTCCTGAAAGAATGTGTCCATATGATCAGGAATTAGTGTTAATTACAGATGAGAAGCTGTGAAACAGGTAGAAGAAATGCCAGAAAACTGAAGTGGGAAAATTACTCTCATTCTTCAAAAGGAGAAGAAACTAAAGCTTGGTGGGAATGAACTAAACCTCATAAAAAAATATTCCAGATTGGCTACTTGGGAGTTTACTCTAACTACCATTTAAAGAATATGTTTATTTTTGCAAAATATAAAAGTATCTCATGGCATCCTGGTGAACGAGATAGTTGTACATAACTATAACCAAAGACAATTGATGAATGGTCTAATGTCTTCCTTGATATTTCCATTGGGCTTCGGCAGAACTAGTCATTTTGTCCTCTATTTGCATACTTATAGATGCTAGTTTGCATTATTATGGGGGAAAATAGTCGTGTATCAAATGGCAGAAAAAATTTATGATTTCTGAGTTGTCTTCCAATGCTAAGATTTGGAGATTATATACATGAACTTTTTATTTGAAGAAAAGTTAAAATGGTTTTAATAACTGACAGAAATCATATAAGCATAAAATATATTGAATTCTATTATCCCAAGGTGAAGCATTTATTTTCACCTGTTTCATTCTCTGCAAAATTCTTCTTTGGTTGTGGTGACTGATATCAGTAAGACCTCATATTGGATAGGAATATCACTCTTGGAGCAATTAGTATGCATGTGTAGATACATTTCAGATTGCTTCGTCAATGCTGGCATGCAAAAAGCCTATGCTAAAAATAAAAGAAAAATAATTAATGTTGTTTTGCAGAAATAACTTTAAGTATTCAAATTGAACCATCCTATCTTAAATTGTAGCTATGTGATTCGCCTAATGAAAGAAACTAAATGAATCCATGCTAATGCATTATTGGTATGTGCAGACAAGAAGAACAAATCACACAAATTTTCCCACTTAATTATTGTGCTAGAAATTCATTGTCATATTATTGACCTATTTGGTCATGCCCAAGTTAATCAGGTCTGAACCTTTCCCAGTGGGAAATAAGCTTGTTCACTTCCTGTCTTGCAAGAATATCACTAAAACTCAGTCACATATGCCTCTAGCCCTATCACTGCAGCCCACCGTAACCATCATCTCCAACAGCGAGACTGCAGTCTGCAGTGAGCCCGGGAGACTTAGTGTCAGAAACTCATCACTTCCTGTGTCCTTTTTTCCCCCATTCTGCTCATCATTTGCCACATTAAAATTAAACCTAACTCTGTTGCCAAAACCCTCCCTGCTTTCTCTTTGCAAGGAGCTGTTTTTGAAATACTGAAACAGAGTTTACAATGCAGTAACACACTAGTAAGCCAGCAACTTTAGTCGCTTATTAAAGTCAAGCATGTGTCTTTGTTTCATGTTGCTAATGATGTGGAACCATAGAGGCCCGAGTATATTTGCCTGGACGGTGTGGGAGCAAACGCTGAGAGCTCATTACTTGGCTCCCCATTGGAATCCTGCAGGCTCCTGCTCATTGAGGAGACTGTGGGGGCTTTGCACAGAATTATTATACTGAATATTTTTAGACTCATTAACTATATCACCAAAGCAAAACATCTCTTCCTTAGATGCAATGGCTGCAGCTACTGTGCTTTGCTTTAGTTATTGCAGAAAAAAGGATGAAGCTTGAAAACAACTTAAGGAAAAGACTTTCATGCCTGAATGTTTGATTTTGCAACTTATATTGGGACTGTCTGTGGCTGTTTTGCCACATTCAGCCACTTGTACAGAAGTGCTATTTACAAAGATAAACACATTCGTATCCCCATATTAAGCATAATCAAAATCTTTTTTTAATTTCTGTGTGTCCTATAATGCAATTCCTGGATGTGAAGCGTATGGTGATTATACTTTGAGCTGAGGGTTATGATATTCATTCCCAAGATTATAGAGTAACTTTTGGGTGCCTGACCTAAATCTAAACTGAGAATGACTGTGTAGTTAAAATAATAATTTGGGGGAATAGCTGTTTCTCTAATTCGGGAATTGTAACATATGCTGCCTGGCATGAAAGATGACACACTGTCTTAGATCATTACATACCTTACACAGCAGTCTGATTTAAGGTTGAAGAGCAAGAAAGGAATTTCAGCCTACCTCCGATTGTCTTGCTCTTGTGGATTTCAGTTCAACTTTAATATTACTTTATTGAGGCTTTTGGTGATTTAATTTAGGCTTAAGAAGCCCTTAAAGAAAAAAAATGCACACCTTAAAATTAATTCTTTAAAGCAGGACAGAGCACTGCATTTATGGTGCCATTTGCTATGGAAGTTAAGTTGGATCTATACAGAATTTCATATTTCCCAAAATAAAGTACGTTTCAGTGCTTTGATGGAGAGTCTTTAATTTCTTGTATATTACTGTTTACCAGTGTGTCAGAATTTGCCACATCCAGCACTTAAGCTGAGATGTGTTCTCTGGACATCTGAACACTAAGATTTGATCTGAAAATATTTTGTACTTTAAACGAAAAAAATTGTTTGTGCACTAATATTCAGTGCTTTGAAGAAATACTCTCTGATTTTATTTGCGGTTCATTTCTCCACTACAGTGCTTTGACAATGGTGACAGTGACTTCATACATCAAGAATTTCTCCTGCTTTCCATGACCGCCAGGGAATCTGAGGGAATACTTTACATCTGAAACATGTTTTCCTTTGGGATTCTACCATTAGAATAACAGGTCTGATCAGTAGCCCATTATGAAATAGAACGTCTACAATAGAAAAGAAGCAAAAAAAAATCTTAAAAGCAATCATATATTAATAAACTACAAAACTGGGAATTTTACATGCATATTAAATTTATACTATACCTTTTAGAACTCCAATACCCTTTCTTAGGAAGTTCCAAGACCCTATCTTCTTCTAATAGCAGGAACGTAAAAACGCTGAATAGTGTGAAGTAAGAAGTGTTTAATCTGGATGATTAGAAGACAGTGACAATGTGGCCAATGTCATGGAATAGTTTTTTGGAAGAGGTTACTTCATATGGAGTCCCAGGGAGATGATTCAAAATTCCTATCAGTGCCTCTAAAAGAGATCATGAGACAGGGTATGCATCAATTCCCAACAATTTTTGCACTTTATACAAATAGAATTCAAAATATGAATCTGATCCAGGATGTGGATAGAAAATTTGAGTGTGAGGCTGGAGTCCTAGAAAGGACAATCAGAGAAGGATTAGCTGAGATGACAGGGTCTTCTGAGTAAAGATATGAGGAACTGAGAGCTAGTCATGTGGATACTTAGAGGAAGAGTACTATAGCATTATTATGCACAAAGTTACTAGACAAGAGCATATCTGGGAAAAGAAAAGGCTAGTATGAAGGAGGGAAAAAGGAAAGAGGAGGACAGAGCCATATTATTATTATTATTATTATTATTATTATTATTATATTAGTCCTGTGTTGTGTTGTTTGTTTTCTCCAGATTTTTATTTAAATTCCAGTTAGTTAATGGCACCTGGGTTGGGTACTGTCAATTGAGCATCCAGCTCTTGATTTCGGCTCAAGTCAGGATCCCAGGGGCATAGGATTGAGCTCTTGAGTGGGGCTCGGTGCTGACAGCATGGAGCCTACTTGGGATTCTCTCTTTCACTCTGGCTTTGCCCCTCCCCTGCTTGCATTCTCATGCTTCCTCATCGCTCTGTCTCTCAAAATAAATAAACTTTAAAAAGAATACATACATACATGCATGCATACATATATACACCATTAATTCTAGTTAACATGCAGTATAATGTTAGGTTCAGGTGTAGAATTTAGTGATTCATCACTTACATACAATACACAGTGCTCATCACAAATGCCCTTCTTAATACCCATCACTTGTTTAAACCAATCCTCCCACCCACATACCCCTCATTTGTTCTCTATAGTTAAGAGTCTGTTTCTTGGTTTGTCTCTTCTCCCCCCTCCCCCAGCCATGTCATTTGTTTTGTTTCTTAAATTCCAAATAAGAGTGAAATATTATGGTACTTGTCTTTCTCTGACTGACTTATTTCACTTAGCATAAAATCACTTGCTCTATCTATGTCAGTGCAAATGGCAAGATTTCATTCTTTTTATGGCTGAGTAACATTCTATTTATGTATATACCACAACTTCTTTATCCATTCATCAGCCATGGACATTTTAGCTCATTCCATAATTTGGCTATTATTGATGACGCTGCTATAACATTGAGGTTCATGTATCCCTTCAAATCAGTATTTAGTATACTTTGGCCATATACCTAGTAGTGCAATTGCTGAATCGTGAGGTAGTTCTATTTTAACTTTTGAGGCCCTCCCATACTGTGTTCCAGAGTGGCTGCACCAGTTTGCATTCCCACCAACAGTGTAAGAGACTTCCCTTTCTGTGCATCCTCGGCAACAACTGTTGTTTCCTGTGTTTGTTAATTTTAGCATTTTGACTAGTGGGAAGTGATATCTCCTCGTGGTTTTGATTTGTAGTTCCCTGATAATAAGTGATGTTAAGCATCTTTTCATGTGTCTGTTAGCCATCTGGGTGCCTTCTTTGGAAAAATATCTATTCATGTCTTTTGCCCATTTCTTCACTGAATTTTTGTTTTTTGGGTGTTAAGTTCTTTATAGATTCTGGACACTAACCCTTTATCAGATTTATCATTCACATGTATTTTCTTCCCATTCCATAGGTTATTTTTTAGTTTTGTTGATTGTTTCCTTCGCTGTGCAGAAGCTTTTATCCTGAGGAAGTCCTGATAGTTTAATTTTGCTTTTGTTTCCCTTGCCTCAGGAGACATATCTAATAAGAAGTTGCTACAGTCAGTGTCAGAGAGGTTACTGCCTGTGTTCTCCTCTAGGATTTTGATGGTTTCAGGTCTCACATTTATGTCTTTCATCCATTTTGAATTTATTTATTTTGTATATGGTATAGAAAGTGGTCAAGTTTCATTCTTTTGATATTGTCCAGTTTCCCCAACACTATTTGTTGAAGAGACTGTCTTTCTTGCATTGGATATTCATTCTAATATATAAATTGCTTTGGGTGCTATGGACATTTTAAACAATATTTGTTCTTCCAACCCATGAGCATGGAATGTTTTTCCATTTCTTTGTGTCATCTTCAATTTCTTTCATTAGTGTTTTATAGCTCTCAGAGTATAGATTCGTATAGCTCTCTTGGGTTAGGTTCATTCCTAGGTATATTATTGGTTTGTTGTGATTATAAATGGGATTGATTCCTTAATTTCTCTTTAGGCTGCTTCATTGTTGGTGGTATAGAAATGCAACAGATTTCTGTATGTTGGTTTTGTATCCTGCAACTTTACTGAATTTGAGTATTAGTTCTAACAGGTTTTTGGTGGAGTCTTCAGGTTTTCTATATAGAGTATCATGTCATCTGCAAATAGTGAAAGTTTGACTTCTTCCTGGCCCAGATTTGGATGCCTTTTATTGTTTTTGTTGTCAGATTGCTGTGGTTAGGATTTTTAGTACTATATTAAAGGACAGGGGTGAGAGTGGACATCCCTGTCTATTCCTGACCATAGAGGAGACCACAGTTGTTCCCCATTGAGGGTGATATCAGCTGTGGGTTTTTCATACATGGTCTTTATGGTGTCGAGGTATGTTCCCTCTAAGCTGACTTTTGTTGAGGGGTTTTTATCATGAATGGCTGTTGTACTTTGCCAAATGCTTTCTCTGCATCCATTGAAGGGATCATATGGTTCTTATCCTTTCTTTTATTAATGTAGTATATCACGTTGATTGATTTGCAAATATTGAACCTCTCTTGCAGCCCAGGAATAAATCCCACTTGATCATGGTGAATGATTCTTTTAATGTATTGTTGGATTTGGTTGGCTAGTATTTTGTTGAGAGTTTTTGCATCCGTGTTCATCAGAGACATTGGCCTGTAGTTCTCTTTCTTAGTGCAGTCTTTATCTGGTTTTGGTATCAGGGTAATGCTGGCCTCATAGAATGAATTTGGAAGGTTTCATTCCTTTTCTATTTTTTGGAACAATTTGAGAAGACAAGGTATTAACTCTTCTTTAAGTGTTTGATAGAATTCCCCTGTGAAGCCATCTGGGCCTGGACTTTGGTTTGTTGAGAGTTTTTGGATTACTGATTCAGTTGCTTGCTGGCTATTGATCGGTTAAAGTTTTCTACTTCTTCCTGCTTTAGTTTTGGTGGTTTATATGTTTCTAGGAATGCATCCATTTCTTTCAGCTTGTCCAATTTGTTGGCATATAATTTTTCATAGTATTCTCTTATAATTGTGTGTATTTATGTGGTATTGTTGTTATTTCTTCTCTATTATTTGTGATTTTTATTTGGGACCTCTCTCTTTTCTTTGTGATAAGTCTGGCTAGAAGTCTATCAGTTTTATTAATTTTTCAAGGAACCAGCTCCTGGTTTCATTGATCTGTTCTATTTTTTTAAGTTTCTATGTCATTTATTTCTGAAGAGCCATATTATTTAGAGTCTTGCAAGCTATTGGCTGTTTTTAGAGGAAGATGGAAAAGCACTGAGGATATTAAGTATGACAAAATCTAAATTATAGTTCAACTGGTCACTTTGTTTTCTCAGTTCAGAATAGACCAAAAGGTGTTATAGACATAAGTAGGGAGGCAATTTTAGTAATCCCAATAAGAGATGGTACGTACCTGTGGCACTAGTGAGAAACAGTCCAATTTGGGATATATTTTAAAGATAGAGCCAGTAGAAGTTTCTGATGACCAGATGAGGGTCAGAAGAAAAACAGGAGCATAAAGGATGACGAGGATGGATTGCCTAAGTAAGCAGAAGATTGGAATTCCCTTTCAGACAAAGGGAAGGCTACAGAGGAGGCAGGTTTAGGGGAAAGTGTCAGGAGCTAAGTTTTTCTTGTTCGTTGTTGTGTTTAAGTTTATTTATTTATTTGAGAGAGACAGAGACAATGTGAGTTGAGGAGGGGCAGAGAGAGAGAGAGAGAGAGAGAGAGAGAGAGAGAGAGAGAGAGAATCCCAAGCAGTGTTTGCACCGTCAGGACACAGCCCAATGTGGGGCTCGAACTCATGAAACTGCAAGATCATGACCTGAGCCAAAACTGAGAGTCAGACCCTTAACCAACTGAGCCACCCAGGCACCCCAGGAGTTCAGTTTTGATCATGTATAACTTGAGATGCATTTTAGACATTCAAGTGGAGATAGGTGGCAGACTGTTGACATACAATTCTGAAGTTCAGGAGAAATGTTCTTGCTGGAGATAATGGCTTGAGAGTATTACCCATATGATGTTATAAACATTATACCAAATGAAATAATCTCAGAATAGGGAAGTTGTTGGTTACCTTGCTAAGAGGTTTACTGAATTATAAGGACTAACACATCTGATTGGAGTAGTTTCAAGAGAAAAAATGAGGGGGAGAAATTATGGAAACATAAGTATAGACACCTTGCTCAAGAAGTTTTTGTAAACATAAGATGAAAAATAAATACTAAACAATGAAATGTAACCAAGGAAGGATCTATATTAGTAAAACAATGATCAAGTAGAGAATGGGGAATGGATGTCTCAGGAGACAGGGAATAATTGAAGAATTGTTGAGACACCATGCTTTGAGTGGGTGAGAGAGGGTGAGATCAATTGCTCAAGTTGAGTTCAAGTTGAGATCAATTGCTCAAGTTCACCGGGAGCATCCAGAGTAACAGGAGAGAAAAGCAGGGTACACTGACACAAAGATAAGTGAAAGATGGATATTGGAAGTTTGTGGAATTTTTTGGATTCGTAAATATTTTTCAGTGAGTTGGAAAGCAAGTTCAGGTGGGAATGAAGATATAGGAAGAGGTGCTGGAGATCCAAAGAGAGAAAGGAAAGTATAAAATAGTGGTCTAGGCAAGGAGAGGAATCATCTAAGAAAATGATATTTTTATGTACCCCAGGACTGTCTGAAAACTCTTTTTCAATTGGCCAGGATCTATCACCACCTCTTATTTGACAGCAGTATATTTAAGTCACTGGATAAAGATTAAGGGGTTCTATTTCCTTAATCTTGAGTTACAGTGCTCTGGGCAGATGGTTAAGTAATGACAGAGTAGCCACAGAACTCATCAGTAAGTACATGAACCGTAGCTCGAAGTTTCCATTTATAGGAAGTCTGTTAAAACAAGTTTGAACAAGTTTTTTTAAGTCAGAGAAGCAATTTTTAAACTCACATAATCACATGTAGAAATTATATTTGCTTATATATCATTTATTGTATATGTTGCAAAATTGTGACCATAGAACCACAAGAACAACTCCTGTTTTTACAACTATAACTTTCTGAGCTGAGATAGGAAGGTCACCCTAACCCTAACCCTAACCCTAACCCTAACCCTAACCCTACCATCACAGGCCTTGCTTTTGGGTAGAAAAATAATGAATCTTTTATAGCTTTGTGAAAATAGAATGTTGACATGACTTCTATGTATGAATTACTACTTCTCCTATATAGGAATAGTTGGTAGAAGTTTTTTTGTATTAGTGCTTGCAATAGTTTTCTATGGCTGTGTAACAGATTACTGCAAATATAGCAACTTGTACATTTATTATCACAATTATCACAGAAGTGTAGGCATATTTTTAACTGGGTTCTCTGCTCAGGATCTCACAAGATTGCACTCTAGTGTCAGCAAAGCCGTATTCCTTATGAAGGTCATGATTCTCTTCCAAGGTCACATGTTGTTGCCCATACTCAGTTTCTTCTTGCTTACTGTCAGCCAGGGGTCACTCTCAGTTCCTGAGGCCCTAAAGATCCTAGCTACATTGTAGCCCTGTCACCAGGCCTCTTACCACATAGTACTTACTTCTTCAAGGCCTTAGGTTTCACTCTCCCTCTGTCTGCTAAGACAGAGTTATGTAGCCATATAATCTAACATAATCATGAGTGACACCCTATCACCTTTGCCATATTCTACTGACTAGAAGTCACAGGTTCTGCTTGCACTCACAGGGAGGGATTGATTCTCCAAGGCCATGATTCATTGGGAATCATCTTAGAATTCGGCTATCACAGTGGGTATAGGGAGTATTCCTTATGATAGTGCATCTAAATCCAAAACGCTTGACTTATAAAAAGCACTTGGTAATGTAAACTGTTATGACTGCTATTGTATACATAATATCTAAACTCAAGGACATAGTTGTAGCTTTAAGATTAAACTTTGGGAATTCATTAGACATTTCTTCGTACATTTCTCTCCAATGGACTGTGACCTTATAGGTAAATTAGCTCACACAATGCATTGAAACATTAAGATTTTACCCCCTCATAAAGCAGTACCTCTTAATAAACATTTAGGCGGCTCAGTCGGTTAAGCGGTTAAGCGTCCTGCCTCTTGATTTCAGCTCAGGTCATGATCTCACAGTTTGTGAGATGGAGCCCCCCATTGGGCTCTGTGCTGACAGTGCAGAGCCTACTTGGGATTCTCTCTCTCCCTCTCTCTCTCTGCCCCTCCCCCCATCAAAATAAATAAATAACTTAAAAAAAATTCTTAGGTAAAAAATTAAACCAAAGCAATTCAGTCTTAAGTAAGTTTAGATATCTGAGCCTATTACAATGGCTGGGAAATAGTCAACAATTTGTCCAAAGGTGACCTGTTTTAAAAATATGACATTAATGCAGTCAACCAGTTGAATCTCACAATTCTTATATTTGATAACTAGCAATTAGATTATAAATTAATCTCATGTTTAAAGAGCAGTGTACTTTCAAAATAGATTCAAAATGGATGAAAGACCTAAATGTGAGACAGGAAACCATCAAAATCCGACAGGAGAAAAACAGGCAGCAACCCTCAAAGGGAAGGAAAAAAAAAAGGTAAAAACAGAGAGGGAGGCAAACTATAAGAGACTCTTAATGCAGAGAACAAGCTAAGGGCTGCTGGAGGGGAAGTGGGTAGGGAACAGGCTAAATGGGCGGTGAGCATTAAGGAGGGCACTTTCGGGATGAGCACTGGGCATCATGTCTAGAGACGAATCACTGGTTCTACTCCTGAAACCAAGACTACACTGTATGTTAACTAACTTGAATTTAAATTAAAGAATAATTGAACTCATTTATTTCTCCTTTTGAAACATAACCTTTTAAAAAATATAATACATAACTCTAAACATAAGTGAAAGGCAAACCAAATCATTTGGGAACATAGCGTATTTATATTCAATATTATACTTCATTTCTATTTCTAGTACCTCTGGATGTTCACTAGTGGTAGGAATTGTATTATTGTATTATTTTATATTTAATAATTGCATTATTAATAATTAATATTAATAATTTCTCTTAATAATTGTATTATTTCTCTTTCATTCACAAAAGTACAACTGTAGAAATAAGTAGCATCTATTTATTTTGGATGGTATAAGAAAAATGAGATGATTGATTTTTTCCAATAGGCTCATGTATCAAATTGTTAATATGTGAAACAACTATTTTACCTTCCTTAGATTGCTGCTGTATTAGTCAGGATTCTCCAGAGAACGATAGAAGAGAGAGAGAGTATATATTTTAAGGAATTGTCTCACGATTGTGGAGGCTGGCGAATTCAAATCTGCAGGGTAGGCTGGCAGGCTGGAGACTCAGCAGTCAAGTCTGAAGGCAGGCTGAATTTTCTGTCTCTTGGAGACCTGAGTCTTTTTTTCCAAGGCCTTCAATTGATTAGATGAGATCACTCATATTATGGAGGGCAAGTGGCTTTACCAAAGTCTGCTGATTTAAATGTTAATCCTATCCAAAAAATGCTTCCATGAAAAACATACAGAAATGTGTTTAACCAATATCTGAGTACCGTGTTCTAGCCAAACCGACATATAAAATTAACCATGACACCTGCCTTCCCTGTAACACCCACCCTCTCATAATGAGTACAACTATTATTAGTGTTAATTTGATCCATTAAAGTGATTTTATATGATTCCTAAGGTGAAGAACCTACAATCAAAATTAAAGATTTGAGGGGCGCCTGGGTGGTGCAGTCGGTTAAGCGGCCGACTTCAGCCAGGTCACGATCTCGCGGTCCGTGAGTTCGAGCCCCGCGTCAGGCTCTGGGCTGATGGCTCCGAGCCTGGAGCCTGTTTCCGATTCTGTGTCTCCCCTCTCTCTGCCCCTCCCCCGTTCATGCTCTGTCTCTCTCTGTCCCAAAAATAAATAAAAACGTTGAAAAAAAAATTAAAAAAAAAAAAATTAAAGATTTGAATTATGCTTTTAAATTTTGTCATTTGGAGTGAGGGTGAATTCTGCTGTTTCATTGTTATTTTATGTTCCTTTGATATACGTAACTTTGGATTTCTGTAAGTTTAACATTTGTATTAATTCATTTTTAATATGTTCCTGCTCTCTTCATGCTCTCGCTCATTTTTCTCTTGAGGTATTATTCTGTTGAGGTATTTTTTTCTTACTGCTTTGTATCATCTATTTATAGCAAATTTTCCAAATCTTTGCTTCCATATTTTCTAGATCCAAACTTTCCATTTTAAATTCAGCATTTTAAATTTTGCTTCTGGTCAAATGTAATCCAGATTTTCTTTTTATTACACTGTTTTATACTTAGAAAATACTTGCCTGTTCTATGATCAATTAAAATCTATATGGATTTTCTTCTTATTCATATGTTTTAATTGTTTGTATTTAATTCTTCAATTCATATTTTACCAGTTTCAAATCATCAAATCATATTATATTTGCAGTTTTATATCCTACTTTATTCATATAACATTATATATTGAGGATTTAACGTAAAATATTATTTGGTGTATGAAATGAGCTGAAGATATATGATTTGCAGTTTTCCAAATTTCCAGTTTTCTCAACATTGTTGATGTGTTCTGCTTTCTTTAGCTTAAATTTCTTGCATACTGTTCTTAAGTCAATGACCTTAATTAAGATTAGTTAAAATTTCTGGGCTTAAGTTTCTTTGTATATAATATAGGGATATTAATAGTATCTAACCCAGGTTTGTTGAGAAGATTAAAAAATACTAATACATATAAAGTGCTTTAGAACAGTGCCTGGTAATTTTAATAGCTCATTAGTGTTAAATATTAGCATATTTTATTTATTTCACAATTACCGGTTTAGATCCATTGGTCTGTTAATCCTTTCAGAAATTCCAGATTTTGATTATTTTGGGGGGGTATCTTATAATATATAATATGACAGCATTTTCCATTTTACTGTTTATTTTCCCAAAAAATATAACAAAAATATTCATTCCTTGCACTTCTACATCTTTAATACGCCAGATAAATTTTAAAGTCACTGTTAAATAACCACTCCCAGATAAGTTCCATTGATATTTTGTTTTGGATTGAGTTGAACCTCTAATTTAATATAAAAAAAACTGGTGAGGGGAAACAGGCTAAGCAAACTTGTTCAATATCACAATAATAGTGAAAGCTCATGCCATGATTGAAACAAAGGCAATCTTTAATAATAAAATTATATTTTTAAATTACTCTTTGAGGAATCACATTCAGGACTGAAAAACCAGTCCATATATTTAAATAACAATTGCTTTTCTGTAAAATTCACTAGCTTATGGCCTCTTCCTCATAGTGACATCCACATAGCATCATGACACCTTCACTGACTGTTTCTGTCTTCATATAACTTCCTCTGCCTTTGATGATCCTGTCTCCCTCTTATAATGGCTCTTACAATTATCTGGGCTCACCTAGACCATCCAAAATAATCTCCTCATCTCAACATTCTTAATTTAATTCCATCTGCATGTCCCTTTGGCCATATAAGGTAATATAGTCACAGGATCTGAGTTTTAGAATGCACATCTTGGCAAAGGGAGGATGTGGCTGACCCTTCCACCATATGTTTTCTCTTACCTTGCTATAGTACTAAGCAATATGTTACTATAACTGGGAACAAAACAAACATTATCTTCAGCCCAGTATGCTCATAATCTACTGATAAATGTGCATGATAAAAAGATTTATGATTCAATGTAACACATGCTTTATTAAAGATAATATTAGACCTCTATGGGAGCATGGAGGAGGAAGAATTTTCTTTCTGCGTGGGGCAGGAAGATGCCTCAGGAAAGGGTTCCTCGTAGAGTAGTAATCTCTGTTGTAATACAGGACTATATTGTACAGAGTTAACCTGTAGTGATGGTTCAACAGACATAATAGCTAATAAAATTTTACAATGTACGATTTGTTGTAATTGAAGTGAAAAGAGCCCAGCTTCCTTGGCACTCATTAAAGGCTTTATATTTATTAATTAAATTAATCAAATAATATTTGTTGAAGTCTTTTCATACACCTGGCCCTGAATGAGGTGTAGGGAACACAAAAATGATTGTCACACAACCATGACCTCAAGGACCTAATGGTCTAGCAGAGAAAGCAGACACAACCAATTACCATTGGTTGGTCTCATAAAAAAAAAAAAAAAAAATCCGTCTTTCCTTTCCTTCAGAAATCAAATATTTTCACAATATCCATATACCCTTTTTTCCCATTTACTCAAAGACTTAGAATTTTTCTCAGCTATAATCTTGACCTTTTTTTTTTTTTTTTTTTTTTTTTTACTTTCTTCCAAAGCAAATTTTGAATGCCCATGAGCTGTGGTTTAGGAATGTCATGAATAGTTCTGTGTGTCAGCATCTATGTTTTAAATTTAACCTTCTGATTTGAAGTTTGACTTTTGAAACTTGTATTTAGAAATATTCAGAAAGTTTATCCCATTTTATAATGTATTTCAGAAACAGTGAAATGTTATTGATTTGGTAATCCCACATATCATGTAATGAGCATAACAAGCTGTCAAAAGAATAAAGGAGTGACTAGATCTCCACAAAGCTCATTTACTCAAAGTGAAAGAAAAAAAAAAAAAAACAATTGTTTGATTTGACAGTACTTATACTAACATGACAGAAAATACAATAAAATTGGTTCAACTATTACACTTTCATTTATTCCAAGAACTATGACTGCCTACAAGTTGAATTTACAGCTTATGTCGCCACTTTTGAGGTATGATTTGAGAAAGCCTGGAAGTTCCCATTATTTCTATACTATTTCCACAACCACAATCTGGTATGAAGAATTAGTAGCAGTAGATACATGCTCTTGGGTAAGGCAGTGTGCAGATTCCTTTTTTTAATTATGGGATAACACAGAACTCTGGGAGCATTGATATATAAAATAGAAATTGGTTAATTGGACCACCTAAATTGTATTGGTTTACATAAAAGTGTGTCTAGAGATGGAGAATCAGGGTAGAGAGAGAGTCAAACATAGAAAAAGCTTTGCTGGGAGTGTAGAAAAAAGATCAGACTTTTCCTCATAGGCTTTAAGGAACCAAATTGGGACACCACCAGGAGACAGCACAAAGACACAAGGGGCTGGTGCAAATGCAATGGGAGATTTGGAAGAGGAGGGACATTTAACCAAGAAATAAAGGGTAACAAAATTAAATTTCGATTATTAGCAATTTAGAGAAAAAAATTCTCAAGCTTACATGAAGCTACCTCCCTCAATCTTACCACTACCATTTTGTCTCATAAGTCCTATGGCACCATGTTTTTTATCTTTCATAACACAAATCACACTTTGTAAATGTATAGCTATTTGTTGCTAACTCATGAAGTCAATTTTCAACCATAGATTGTAAACTGTTAGGCTTCATTTTCCTGGACTCTTGTTTATCAGTGTGTATCCGATGCCTTGAAAATTTATAGGCATACAGTAGTTGCCTAAGTTAACTGCTTAATTTACCCAGCAAATACCACGTTAAAAGTATGGGATATGAAGTCAGATATGGATTTTAATCCAGGCTTTATCATTACATAGCATGTTTTCTAAATTGAGGTACAATTGACATACATTGTTATTTTGGTTTCAGGGGTACAGCATAGTGATTCAACATTTGCATACATTGCAAAATGGTCACCACAATAAGTCTAATTACCATCTGTTATTTTACAAGGGTAATAAAATATTATTGGCTGTATTCCCTATGCTGTAGATTACATCTCCATTATTTATTTATTTTATACCTGGAAGTTTGTACTTCTTAGTACCCATCCCCCATTTTGCCTTTACTAACCTGTTTTACCTCTGACAACCACCAAACTGTTCTCTGTATCCATGAGTCTAGGATTTGTTTTATCTCTTTGTTTGTTTTGTTTTTCAGGTACCACAGAGAAGTGAATCATATGGTATTTGTCTGTCTCTGACTTATTTCACTTAGTACAGTACTGTCAAAGTCCATCCATGTTGTTGGAAATAGATTTCATTCTTTTTCATAGCTGAGTAGTATTCCATTGTGTATCACATTGTTTATATATAAAATATATATTGCATTGTTTATACATATAACATACATGTGTTTGTATATTTAATATCTCACATCTTCTTTGCCCATTCAGCCATTGATGGACACAGGTTTGTCAATTTTATGTTAAAAAGAAACAGCTATTAATTTCATTGATGTTTTCTATTATATTTTTGGTCTCTATTTCATTGATTTCCACTCTGATCTTTATTATTGCCTTCTTTTTACTACCCTTGGGCGTTGTGTGTTCTTTTTTTTATTCTTCTAATTGTAAACCTGAATTGCTTGCAAGCAGGGAATTGTGATACCTTCAACTTTGTTTTCTTTCTTGAGAGTATTTTGGCTATTCAGGGTTTCTTTGTGGTTCCATACAAATTTTAGAATTATTTGTTATAGTTCTGTGAAAAATATCATTAGAATTTTGATAGGAATTGTATTGCATCTGTAGACTGCTTTGGATAGTATGGACATTTTAGCAATGTTAATTATTCAAATCAATGAGCACAGAATATCTTTCCATTCACTTGTATCCAGTTTCTTTCATCAATGTCTTACAGTTTTCCAGGCACAGGCCTTTCATCTTCTTGGTTAAATTTTTTAGGTATGCTTTTTTTGATGCAATTATAAGTAGGAATGTTTTCTTGCTTTCTCTTTCTGATAGTTCATTATTCGTGCATAGAAATAAAACAGATTTTAAAACTTTACTGAATTCATCTATTCTAACTTTTTTTGGTATAGTCTTTAGGTTTTCTATATAAAGTATCATTCCATCTGCAAATAGTGACACTTTACTTCTTCTCTTTTTTCTCATTTGGATGCCTTTTATTTCTTTTCTTGACCTATTGGTCTAAGACTTCAAATACGATTTTGAATAAAAGTGAGAATAGTGGGCATCCTTTCTCATTCCTGATATTAGAGGAAACGCTTTCAGCTTTTCACTATTGAGTATTATGTTAGTTGTAGGTTTATATATATGGCCTTTATTATGTTGAAGTACATTCCCTCTATATCCACTTTTGTTGAGAATTTTTATCATAAACGTAGCTGAATTTTGTCATATCATCTATTGAGATGATTGTATGTTTTTTTTTCCGTTTGTTAATGTGGTGTGTCACATTGATTTGTGGATGTCAAACCACCCTTGCATCCCTGGAATAAATCCCACTTGATTATGGTGTATGATCCTTTTAATGTATTATTAAATTTGATTTGCTAATTATTTTGTCGAGGATTTTTGCATTTGTGTTCATCAGGGATATTGATGTGTTATTTTCCTTTTTTCATAGGGTTTTTGTCTGGGTTTTGGTATCAAAACAATGCTAGCCTCATAAAAATGAGTTTAGAAGCCTTCCTTCCTCTTCAGTTATTTGGAAGAGTTTGAGGACAGGTATTAAATCTTTGAATATTTGATAGAATTCACCAATGAGGTCTTTTGGTACTAGACTTTTGTTCATTTAGGAGGTTTTTTATTACTGATTCCATCCCCTTACTGGTAATTGGCCTATTCAATTTTCTCTTTCTTTGTGATTTAGTCTTGGAAGACTGTAAATTTCTAGAATTATTAATTTCTTGTAGGTTATCAAATTTATTGGTATATAATTGTTCATATAGTCTCTTATGATCCTTTGTTTTTCTCTGGTATCAGTTATAACTTCTCTTTCAATTCTAATTTTATATATTGAACCCTCTCTGTTTTTTTCTTGGTGAGTCTAGCTAAAGGTTTGTAAATTTTGTTTACCTTTAAAAAAAAACAGCTATTAATTTCATTGATCTGTTATCTTTTTGGTATGTATTTCATTTATTTCTACTCTGATCTTTATTATTTCCTTCTTTCTACTACTCCTGGAACTTCTTTTGTTGTTGTTCTTTTTTCTTTTTTTATTTCTTTAGGTGTTATTTGTTTGAGATTTCTCTTATTTCTAGAGGTAGGCCTATCTTGCTATAAACTTCCTTCTTAGAACTGCTTTTGCTGCATTCCATAGATTTTGGTATATCATATTTCTGTTTTCATTTGTTTCTAGGTATTTTTTAAATTTCTCCTTTGATTTCCTCTATGACCCAGTAGTTGTTTGGTAACATGTTATTTAGTTTCCACTTATTTATAGTTTTCTCAGTTTTCTTCTTGTAACTGATTTCTAGTTTCATACCACTGTGAGCAGAAAAGATATTTTATATGATGTGGTCACATGTCACATATCACATGTGGTCTAGCATGTGATTTATCCTGGAGAATGTTTCTTGTGTACCTGAGAAGAACATATATTCTACTGCTTTTGGATGGAATGTTCAGAATATATCTATTAAGTCCTGGTCTAAGGTGTCATTTAAAGTTGATGTTTCCTTACTGACTTTTTTGTCTGTATTACTTGTCCATTGATATAAGTTGGGTGTTTAAAGCTCTTTTTATTATTGATATTACTTTAATTTGTCTCTTTCGGTTTGTTAACATTTGCTTTACATTTTTAGGTGTTTCTATGTTGGGTGCATATATATTTATAAATGTTATACTTCTTGCTGGATTGACTCCATTTATCATTATGTGGAGACTCTCTTTATCTTCTTTTACAGTATTTGTTTTATCTTAAAGTCTTCTTTGTCTGGAGGAGTATATCTACACTAGCCTTTTTTTTTTTTTTCATTTTCATTTGAATGGAAATGAAAAGAGATGGATATTTTTTCCATCTCTTCACTTTCACTTTGTGTCCTTACTTCTAAGGTAAGTCTCTTAAGAGCAGCATATAGATGTATTCTTTTTTTTAATGTTTATTTATTTTTGAGAGAGACAGAGACAGAATGCTAGTGGGTTAGGGGCCGAGAGGGAGGGAGACACAGAATCTGAAGCAGGCTCCAGGCTCTGAGCTGTCAGCACAGAGCCCGACGCGGGGCTCAAACTCACGAGCTGTGAAATCATGACCTGAGCCAAAGTCGGACACTCAACCGATGGAGCCACCCAGGAGCCCCTAGATGTATCCTTTTTTTTTTAAATTTTTTTTTCAATGTTTATTTATTTTTGGGACAGAGAGAGACAGAGCATGAACGGGGGAGGGGCAGAGAGAGAGGGAGACACAGAATCGGAAACAGGCTCCAGGCTCTAGGCTCTGAGCCATCAGCCCAGAGCCCGACGCGGGGCTCGAACCCACGGACCGCGAGATCGTGACCTGGCTGAAGTCGGACGCTTAACCGACTGCGCCACCCAGGCGCCCCAAGATGTATCCTTTTTTATATCCATTCAGCCACTCTATGTTTTTTGACTGGGACTTTAGTCCATCTACATTTAAAGTAACTATTGATAGGATTGTACTTATTGCCATTTTGTTGATTGTATTCTGGCTGTTTTTGTAGTTATTTGTTCTTTTCTTCTCTTTCTTTCTTCTCTTGTAGTTTGATGACTTTCTTTAGTGTTATGTTACATTCCTTTTTCATTTTCTTTTGTGTGTACGCTGTAAGTTTTGTTCTGCAGTTACTGTAAGGTTTACCGGTATCATCCTATGTATACGTCTCTTTTAAATTCATAGCAACTTAAATTTGAGCACATTCCTAAATTTTATATTTTTACACCTTCCTTCCACATTTTATGTTTTTGATCTCACTTTTTACATCTTTTTATTTTATGTATCTCCCTTAACTGATTACTGTAGTTTTAGTTAATTTTACTATCCTTGTCTTTTAACATTCTTAGTAGCTTTATAAGTGATTAATCCACTACCTTTACTATATATTTACCTTTTCCAGTGAGATTTTTACTTCCGTATGTTTTCCTGCTATTACTTGGTGCCATTTTTTTCAGTTTAATGTCCCTTTAATATGTCTTGTAAGACCCGTTTCATAGTGACCAACTCCTTTAAGTTTTGTTTGTCGAGAAAACTCATTATATCTCCTTCAAATCTGAATGATCATCTTCTTGGGTGAAGTATTCTTGGTTGGAAGATTTGTGTTTTTTTTTTTCCTCTCAGCCCTCTGAATATGTCATTCCACTACCTTCTGGTTTGCAAAGACTCTGCTGAGAAACCTGCTGAGTTTGGGGTTTCCCTTGTATGTAACAATTTCTTTTTCTCTTGCTGCTTTTCAGGTTCTCTATCTTTTAATTTTGGCGATTTAGTTATGATGTGATTTGGTGTAGGTTTCTTTGAGTTCCACTTATTTGAAATTCCCTGGGCTTCCTGAATCTGGGTGTCTGTTTCTACCCCCACATTAAGGAAGTTTTCAGCTATTATTTCTTCAAATATGTTTTCCATCCCTTTTCCTCTCTTTTCCTTCTAAGAGCCCCATAATGCTAATGCTGTTACACTTGGTATTGTTCCACAAGTCCCTTAGGTTAGCAACATTTTTTAAATTCTTTTTTCTTTTTGCTGCTCCCTCTGGGTGAGTTCCTCTGCTGTATCTTGTAGCTTCATGATCTTTTCTTCTACTTCATCAAGTATCCTGTTGAGCCCCTCCAGTGTATGTTTTATTTTGATTATTGTATTCTTCTGTTCTGGAACTTCTGTTTGATACTTTTTTATATATTCTGTCTCTTTGTTGGTTCTTTGTTGAGTGTTCATCCATTCTTTTCCCAAGTTCACTGAGTATCTTTATTATCATTACTTTATCATGTATATTATTTATCTCCATATCATTAAGGTCTGTTTCTGAGGTTTTGTTTTGTTTTTTTTGTTTGGAACATATTTCTCTTTTTCCTAATTTTGCCTGACTCTCTTTGTTTCTATGTATGTGTGAAATAGCTACATCTCTCAGTCCTGGTTGGTTATGTATGTGGCCTTGTGTAAGTGATGCCTTTCTTATTTAACTTCGCCCTAGCTCTTGTCTCTTTTTCACCTTTGTGATTGTCTAACTGCATGATTTATTCATGAAATTCCCCCACTGTAGAGGCTGTGCCAAGATCTGTCAGCAATCCAAGAGGAGGAATTTCATTTAGCACCTAGAGTTAGCTGATTGGAACCGCACCCTCAGCCAGCAGCCTTTAAAGTATTCAAATATATGTAGTCCTGTGAGACTGCGGTGGTAATCCCTGCTGGCCTCTGGACCAGAGGATCTGGAGGTATACTATGGGCAACCATTGCAAAACTTGGGGCTTTAGATGAGTGTATAAGCTTTTTTCTGTGAAGTCTCATCAAGGTGTAACAAGGCCACGGTGTGTGCTCAAGAACGGCGTCTCCCTGCTTATGTTCCTTAGGAGTTGCCTGCTTAGCTCTAGAGTGTGGGGAACGTGAGGCCTAGCCCTCACGTTGAAGCTCTAGTTTAAGTAAATAGACGTTTTTCACAGGAAGGCTGGTGGTATATTTCAGTCTGCTTTCTATGCCCTGGGTGTTGTGGTCCACCAAGAACCGTCTTTCCAATTGTCACAGTCTCCTGGAACTCTGGAATGCTAGCCCTCTTGGCCACCAGAGCCAGACAGTCAAGAGGTATTTCCTTTGTGGGTTGTGTACACCTGTTGGCTTCAGCAAGACAGCAGTGCTGGAGGCAGCACAAAGTCACCAGCTCCAGAAGGCCAGTGTGAAAGTGCCTTGTCTGCATGCATGTGTTCACTTCAGGCTGGGAGCCGAAGAATCCCACAACCACTCAGACTTCACAGCCCCAGCCAGGGGATGAGGGAGTGCCACAAATGCCTATGCTCTCCTGCCTCAGCAGATGCTATGACAGCACACGCCCACCCATCCCAGCAAGGTGGTGGGAGGATCTGCATCCGATCTTGCCTGCCTGTCTGTACCAGCATGTTATGTGGAGACTGCAGCAATAGCATCTGCTCTACCTCCATCTTTAGAGAGCATCTCAACTATCCCTTGCCCCTCCAGTCGATGCCCCCAGCTCAGCAAGGGAATCTCCTTCACATATAGTCCAGGTGCTTTTCAAACCAGTTTTTCAGTGGATCTCCAGGCGAGCAAGGGCCCACACAAGTCCTCCGAGAGGGGAATCTATTTGGGACCCCTGGATGTCAGCCCCATTGCTTTTCCAAGTCAGGTCTTTTAGGGGCTCCTCTTACCAGTGGAGATCCCAGTGGCCTGGGTGCCCAATATGGGGAGCTAATCTTTCACTCCTCCTAGGAGAAGCAGTTATTTGATGAGATCTGTCTCTATTGTGTACTGCTCTCCAGGATGTGGGATTTTCTGCAAGAGCCCCTGCGTCTCCCCATCTGTCTCAATGTGGTCCTTTCATCCTTTGTTATGGAAACAGTTCATCTGTTTTTTAGATCTTTTTCAGAGGAAAATGATCCACAGGTAGCTGTAGATTTGGTGTGTCCATGGGAGGAAGTGAGTTTAGGATCTTCCTATACTGCTATCTTGAACTCCCTCCCCCCAGGTTATTTATTAATCTTGCATAATACCTTTTTTCTAGCCTATAAAATGAGAATAGTACACATTTTATATATCAAAAAAACTTAAGATATTGCAAGTAAAGTGTTTTTTCACAATGCCTGGCACTTAGCAAATGTTCATAATAATGACAATATAAATATAAGCTGTGTTACTGTTATTATTACTTAAAGCTGATAATTACTCACAATCTAATGGCTATAAAGAGTATCTCATTTTGTTGTTAACTTTCCTTTTCATAATTACTAATAAATTATTTGTGTTTTGTGAAGAAATATCTGTTGCCCATTTTAACATTATGAGCTTTATGACTTTTTTCCCTTTCTTATATTGGTGTTGCTCATATATATCTAAGATATAGATATATCCTAGAGGCTAATATTTTGTTGGTTATGCATGTGGCACATATCTTCTCCCAATTATGGCTTTTTTTTCATATTTGTGGTGCTTTTTGATGAACAAAGTTCTGATAAAGTACAATTTAAAAGTCTTTTCCTTTATGTATATAAAGACATTTTCTTATAATTCTATTTTTTTTAATTTGCCTTTCACATTCAATTTTTAATACATATAGAATTTACTTTTACATTTAGTATGAAGATTGGATCAATTTTCTTACATTCAAAATCAACTAAAATTTAGTCGTTTGTCCATTCCTCACTGATTTGTGATGCCAAACCTTTTATAATTCCAGGTTCAATATGTGTGTGGATTTCTGGCTCTCTGTTTTGTTCTATTGATTAATATGTCTATTCCTATGTCAAAACATACGGATTTAATTACTGTCTTTGCATCAAGCCTTGATATATTGCAGCTGAAGTATCTCCAACTTGATCTTCTTGGCTATTTTTGTTATTTGCTCTTAAAAACTAATTTTATAATCAACTTCTTTTTTAAGTTTCCCAAAATGCCCTGTTCATGAGAATTGCCTTATAGCTCTGGGCTAATTTGCCAGAATTGACATTATTATGACATTCAGTCTTCTTATGCATGGGCATGGTTTCTTATTTATT
Organism: Lynx canadensis; assembly: GCF_007474595.2. Classification (NCBI taxonomy): domain Eukaryota; kingdom Metazoa; phylum Chordata; class Mammalia; order Carnivora; family Felidae; genus Lynx; species Lynx canadensis. The sequence goes on from NC_044314.2 coordinate 39,959,671, forward strand.
TAGGTCTTATTCAGTACCTTTAAAGAATTTTCTAATTTATTCTATATAGATCCTACTCCTCTTTAAATATTTGTTTCAAGTTACTTTATAATTTGATGTTTTGTAAAAAAAAAAATGTTTAATTATAGTTTCTAATAGTTTATTTCCAGTTAATAAAACAGTAATTGCTTTTTAAATATTGACCTTAGGGGCGCCTGGGTGGCGCAGTCGGTTAAGCGTCCGACTTCAGCCAGGTTACGATCTCGCGGTCTGTGAGTTCGAGCCCCACGTCAGGCTCTGGGCTGATGGCTCAGAGCCTGGAGCCTGTTTCCGATTCTGTGTCTCCCTCTCTCTCTGCCCCTCCCCCGTTCATGCTCTGTCTCTCTCTGTCCCAAAAATAAATAAAAACGTTGAAAAAAAAATTAAATATTGACCTTATATTCAGCCACTGGCAAAGTTTCTTATTTTATCTTATAACTTAGTAAATTATCTTACATTGTTACAAAGATAATTAATTTTTGATACATACATATTTTTCCTACTCTTCCTACATTGTTTAGGCCCTCCAATAAAATGTTTTGTAACAGAGGGTCAACAAACTATAGCTTTTGCTGGTCTAATGTGGCCTCCCACCTCCTTCGGTACTACCCACGAGCTAAAAATGGTTTTTATATCATTTTTAAAAATTTCTGTAATGTTTATTTATTTTTGAGAGAGAGAGAGAGTATGAACAAGGCTGGGGCAGAGAGAGGGGGAGACACAGGATCTGAAGCAGGCTCCAGGCTCTGAGCTGTCAGCACAGAGCCCAGTGTGGGGCTTGAAACCTTGAACTGCAAGATCATGACCTGAGCCGAAGTTGGACACCTAACTGACCGAGCCACCCAGGCGCCCCAATATATTATTAAATATTGGGGGAAAATAAAAGGAAGAGTATTTATTGACATATAAAAATTATGTAACAGGGGCGCCTGGGTGGCTCAGTCGGTTAAGCGCCCAACTTCAGCTCAGGTCACGATCTCACGGTCCGTGAGTTCGAGCCCCGCGTCGGGCTCTGGGCTGATGGCTCAGAGCCTGCAGCCTGCTTCCGATTCTGTGTCTCCCTCTCTCTCTGCCCCTCCCCGTTCATGCTCTGTCTCTCTCTGTTTCAAAAATAAATAAATGTTAAAAAAAATTTTATAATAAAAAAAAGAAAAAAAATTATGTAACATTCAAATTCCATAAATAAAGTTTTACTGTAATACAGCCACACTAACTTTTTTTACATATTGTCTATGGCTGCTTTTGCACCAAATCAATATTGAGTAGTTGCAACAGACAGTTTTGCCCACAAAGATGAAATATTTATTATCTAATTCTTTCCTAAAAGTTTTCTAACCTTTGTGGGTAGAAACAAGATAATTGTCACACATGCGTCTTGATTTTTTTAAATGCATTTTCTCTATCCAGTAAGATGGTCTTATGTTTTCTCTCCTCACAATGTTTATTTTATCTACATATTTACCTTTTTTGTTATTGTTCACCATTCTTCCTTGCACCTTAGATTTTCTCTCTGTGATCATTTTCCTTCTTCCCAAATTGTATCTGTTCTAGTATGAACATAGGACACAAACTCCGTTTTGGTTACCTAAAATGTCTTTTCGTTTCAGTTGTTCTGAAACAATAATTTTCCTGGACTTAAACATATACGTTGCTGTATACCTTCACCCAGAAATTTGGAGATGTCATTTCATTATCATATTGCATGTAATTCCTTCTTTTATATCTTTAAACATTTTGTACATAGTATTTCACTTACTGTATGTGATATCTGAAAATCTTGAAGGTCATACTTAATAGTTTTGTTTGTGTCTCTGAAACCCTTTGTTTCCAGTGCATATGTTTAGTGATCTTTGATTGTGAGCTCATAGATCTTCATCTCTGTGAGCCTGTATCCCAATATAAGACTGCTTCCCTTAAGAATTAAGAGCATCATTGTGAGAAATCAATGAGCTGTCAAACATAAACATCTATTAAAGCAGGTGATAGTTTATACTTTCTAAATAACAGCTATTACAAACATAAATATTTCTATCAAGCTCTCAAAAAAAAAAAGAAAGAAAAGAATTGCATTGTTTTTTCCTGATAGCCAATAGAAGAACAAAAGACTTATGAGTTGAGCTTTATTCTAGGCTTAGTCAAAAAGTCTAAGTACAGATATCACCCACTCAACCTAACGCATTGGTGACTAGTCACTGCTCAGGTTTCCTTACGGTTTCCCCTGCTCCTCCCTTGGGAATTTCTTATGTGATGTAAACCCATTAATGCAATACAAATACTTGTATGAAGAATATAGTTGTTTTAAAATTAAAGCACCCTTCAGAATGTCTAGTGAAATAATACTCTTTCTCATATATTTTTAATTTTTATTTTGCCTATTTTCTTTTTTTTTTTTTTTTAATTTTTTTTTCAACGTTTTTTATTTATTTTTGGGACAGAGAGAGACAGAGCATGAACAGGGGAGGGGCAGAGAGAGAGGGAGACACAGAATCGGAAACAGGCTCCAGGCTCTGAGCCATCAGCCCAGAGCCCGACGCGGGGCTCGAACTCACGGACCGCGAGATCGTGACCTGGCTGAAGTCGGACGCTTAACCGACTGCGCCACCCAGGCGCCCCTATTTTGCCTATTTTCAAGATTCATGGAATAAATGAATTAGGACCAAAAAATGCTAAGACAAAATCCTGTCTAAAATATTTTGGCTATAACTGTTGTTATATTATAGTCCAAAAAAGGAAAAGAAGTTCTAATATTAAGAATGGGTAGCTGGGGCGTCTGGGTGGCTCACTTGGTCAGGCGTCTGACTTCGGCTCACATCATGATCTCACGATCCGTGGGTTCAAGCCCCATGTCAGGCTCTGTGCTGACAGCTCAGAGCCTGGATCCTGCTTCAGATTCTGTGACTCCTTCTCTCTGCCCCTCCCCTGCTCGCGCTTTGTCTCTCTCTCTCTCTCTCTCTCTCTCTCTCTCTCTCTGTCTCTCTCTCTCCTCTCTCCTCTCTCTCTGTCTCTCTCTCTCTCTGTCAAAAATAAATAAACATTAAAAAAAAAAAACATAATTGGTAGCTTATATTGATTTTAAAATTCCTGGGACACATTTCCCGGATTCAATCATGCCTGTGGTGTCTGAAGTTCTTCCCAGTAAGCCCAAAAAGAATTCACAAGTGTATGACTCTTAGAAGTAAATTTTCTATTTTGGAAATGGACATCTGTGTAAAAAAATAAAAATAAAAAAAGAAAAAGGTGACAAGTTCTGGGACACCTGAGGGGCTTAGTTGGTTAAGCATCTGACTCTTGATCTTAGCTCAGATCTGGAATCAGGGTCATTGAGTTCAGGCCCTGTGTTGAGCTCTGTGCTGGGTGTGAAAAAGTGTTAAGTTCTATTTAAACCATTATTTTCCTGCCCCCAAACTCTTCACTTAAAGGGCTTAAGTAATCATTCACCCATTATAATGACACTTAGAAGAAAAAGAAAACATGTTCATTTTTTGTGTGTTTCTTACATAGCATTGTCTCAAATATATATGTATATATATACGATTTGTGATTTCATCTTTGGGCTTTGACTTTGAGGTTTCATTGGGTAGATAAGGAAAATGTCCACTAGTTAATGATAAAAACCAGTCAGGCTTAGAGATGTGTGTTTTGCAGATAAAATTTAAGAGACATTATTGTTTGGGCTATAGTTTAAGTTAGGGGAGTGCATGAATTCACTTATGGAGACTATACAGAAGAGAATTAGGGCAGAACCTTAGGAATTAATGATGTTTTGTGATAGGAAAGGAGCAAAAAAGACTGCAAAGGAAGTTTAGAACAATAGAGGCAAACCAAGAATAAAATCAGAGAAAGAAAGATGTCCAAGAAATAGTAAGGTTTTGATACCAAAGCCAGAACCTGCCCCCCCCCACACACACACGCACATACACACCTACAGGCCAATATCCCTAATGAGCACAGATGCAAAAATCCCCAACAAAATATCAGCAAAACACATTCAACAGACGTTAAAAGGATCATTCACCATGATGAAGTGTCTTTTATTCTGGAGATGCAAGAATGTTTCAATATTTGCAAATCAATCAGCAAAACAAAAAATAAAAATCATAATTATCTCAGTAAATACAGAAGAAGCATTTGACAAAATCAACATACATTCATGATGAAAACTCTCAACAAAATGTGTTTAGAGGAAACATACCTCAATGTAATAAGGCTATATGAAAAACCCACAGCTAACATCATACCCATAGGGAAAAAGCCTGAGAGCTTTTCCTCTAAGATCAGGAACAAGATAAGAATGTCCACTCTTACCACTTTTATTCAACATAGTACTGGAAATCATTGCCACAGCAATCAGTTAAGAAAAATAAAAAACATTCATATTGGTAAGGAAAAAGATAAACTGTCATTATTTGTAGATGGCATGATACCATATATAGAAAGCCCTAAGGGCTCCACCAGAAAACTCTGGAAATAGTGAATTTAGTAAAGTTTCAGGATACAAAATTAATACCCAGAATTCGGTAGCACTTCTATATACTAATAACAAAGTAGCAGAAGGAGAAATTAAGAAAACAATTCCATTTACTCTTGCACTAATAAGAATAAAATACCTAGGATTAAACTTAACCAAGGAAGTAAAAGACCCATACTTTGAAAACTATAAAGCAATGATGAAATAAATTTAAGATGACACAAACAGATAAAAAGATATTTTGTATTCATTGATTGGAATCATTAATACTGTTAAAATGTCTATATTGCCCAAAACAGTCTACAGATTCAATACAACCCTTTTCAAAACCCAACAACGTTTTTCACAGAACTAGAACAAATAATACTAAAATTTGTGTGGAACTCCAAAAGACCCTGAATAACCAAAGCAATCTTAAGAAAGAAGAACAAAGGTGAAGGAATCACAATTTCAGATTTTTAAAAAGCTGTAATAATCAAAACAGTATGGTACAGGCAAAAAAATAGACACATCAATGGAACAGGATGGAGAGCACAGAAATAAACCCACACTTATACGGTCAATTAATATATGACAAAGAAGTTAGGAATATACCAAGAATATACCAAGTTAGTTACATTCTAACACCATACACAAAAATAAACTCAAAATGGATTAAAGGCATAAATGTGAGACCTGAAATCATAAAAATCTTAGAACAGAACACAGGCCATAATGTTTTTGGTATTAACTGTAGCAACTACAGTTGTAATTGTAGATATATCTCTTAAGGCAAGAGAAATGAAAGCAAAAATAAACTATTGTTATTACATAAAAATTAAAACTGTACAAGAAAGGAAACCAATAAAATGAGAAGGCAGCCTACTGAATGGGAGAAGATATTTGCAAATAATATATCCAATAAGGATTAATATCCAAAATATATCAAGAACTTCTACAACTCAACACCAAAAAACAATCCAATTAAAAAATGGGCAGAGTACCTGAATAGACCTTTTTTCACAGAAGATGTACAGATGATTAGTAGACACATGGAAAGACACTCAATATCACTAATCCCAGGGAAGTGCAAATCAAAACCACAATGAGATATCACCCCTACACCTGTCAGAATGGCTACAATCAAAAAGACAAGAAATAACAGGGTTGGCAAGGATGTGGAGAAAAAGGAAGTCTCGTGCACTGTTGGTGGGACCGTACATTGGTACAGCCACTGTGGAAAACAGTATGGAGGTTCTTCAAAAACTTAAAAATATAATTACCACGTGATCTAATAATTCCACTAGTGGGTATTTACTGAAAGACAATGAAAACACTAATTAGAGAAGATATATGCATCCCCTGTATTTATTGCAGCATTATACATAGTAGATATAGAAGCAACCTAACTCTTCATTGAGAAATGAACAGATAGAGAAGATATATATACACAATGGAATATTGTGCAGCCATAAAAAAAAAAGGATGAGATCTTGCCATTTTCAACAACATGGGTAGACCTAGAAGGTGTTATGCTAAGTGAAATAAGTCAGTCAGAGAAAGACACAGTGAAATATCATATGATTTCACTCATATGTGGAATTTAAAAAACAAAACAAATGAATAAACAAACACATAGCAGAATCAGACCTATAAATATAGAGAACAAACTGATCGTTGCCTGAGGGAAGGCCAAAATGGATGAAGGGAAGTGGGAAGTACAGGCTTCTAGTTATTGAATGAGTAAGTCATGGGAATAAAAGGTACAGCAAAGGGAATTAGGTCAATGATATTGTAAGAACATTGTATGGCGACAGATGATAGCTGCACATGTGGTGAGCACAGCCTAGCGTATAGAGATGGTAAATCACTATGTTGTACATCTGAAACTAATGTAGTATTGTGTGTCAACCATACTCAAGTAAAAATAGTTTTTTTTAACTTTAGCCATATAAGATGTTGCAGGTGATCTTTGCTAGAACCATTTCAGTGAAGTGGTAGGAGAGGTCTGAAGAGTGAAGGAGCTGAAGAAATGGAAAGACAAAAGGAGACAAGAGATTTCTAAATTCCTCTGGAGAACCAGAAATGCCACATGGCTACATATTTTACTGTCAATCCTGTTTAGTATTACACTTCTTCCTTCAGTGAGTCAATTAAGGTTGAAATGACATGGTTACTCAAGGTCACATGGAATGCTAGTATTGGCATTGCATTTTCAAATATCCAGTGATTCATCCACTATCATCAGAAATTTCCAGAATTTAGCAGAACGTTTGTAATTTTCTTACTATGAGTTACTGTCATTCCATTTATGTTAATCATTGTCACCATTGTTCTTTTCAGTTCTTTGACTATCTTGGAATTTAGTTCAAAATGTTTGCTGTAAGAATGAGATTAGCAACTGATTCTTAAAAGGCACTGTTTTAACTCAGGCAACAACAGATGTTGGCAATGATGCGGAGAAAGAGGATCTCTTTTGCATTGTTGGTGGGAATGCTAGCTGGTGCAGCCACTCTGGAAAACAGTATGGAAGTTCCTCAAAAAACTAAAAATAGAACTACCATTAACAACTCAGGCAACAACAGATGTTGGCGAGGATGCCGAAAAAGATTTCTTTTGCATTGTTGGTGGCAATGCAAGCTGGTGCAGCCACTCTGGAAAACAGTATAAAGGTTCCTCAAAAAACTAAAAATAGAACTACCCTATGACTTAGCAATTGCACTACTAGGCATTTATCCACGGGATACAGGTGTGCTGTTTCAAAGGGACACATGCACCCCCATGTTTATAGCAGCACTATCAACAATAGTCAAAGTATGGTAAGAGCCCAAATGTCCATCGATGGATGAGTGGATAAAGAAGATGTGGTATATATATATTATATATATATATATATATTATATATATATATATATATAATATATATATATATATATAATGGAGTATTACTCGGCAATCAAAAGGAATGAAATTTTGCCATTTGCAACTACGTGGATGGAACTGGAGGGTATTATGCTAAGTGAAATTAGTCAGTCAGAGAAAGACAAAAATCATATGACTTCACTCATATGAAGACTTTATGAGACAAAACAGATAAACATAAGGGAAGGGAAGCAAAAATAATATAAAAACAGGGAGGGGGACAAAACAGAAGAGACTCATAAATATGGAGAACAAACTGAGGGTTAATGGAGGGGTTGCGGGAGGGGCGATGGGCTAAATGGGTAAGGGGCACTAAGGAATCTACTCCTGAAATCATTGTTGTACTATATGCTAATTTGGATGTGAGTTTTAAAAAATAAAAAATAAAATATATATATAATAAATAAAAGGCACTGTTTTAATTATTTATTACATGTTTTGATAATATTTTTTGTAACCTGTGTTCAATTAGATACTCTTGTTCAAGCCAATAAATGGATTAGTAAAATTTTGGCATCTATGACAATCTACTATTTTGCTGATTTTCTTCTTTTTGTTAAAATCCTTCTAGCCCCAAAATAATACTAGATCAGTAACAAGAAACTAAGACAAGACCGAGGTCATAAGACTCCTGCACTCCAGATGTAATTTTTTAAAAAGCTCATACTTACTTGAACCCTGACCCCTGATTTCTTATAGCTGTGGACTAGTTTATTTCTGCTCCCAGGGTCTGCCTCATTGCATGATTGTGTTTCATATTTTCTTCACACTTTAAGTTAATTTTTGCAAGTAGTTTAAAACAAATAATTTCAGAAACTTTTATGTTTACTTGTGTGTAAAAGAAATTAAGATACTGAGGATATTTATAATAGACTTGATGTCTTTAAAGTAGAAGAATACTATATTTCTTCCTGTGAATAAACCAGGGAGCTTTATAATTAATCATTTTTGATATAATGTTTTTATTGTGAATTAATTTAGTTAAATGTGATTTTTAAAGTATTATTTTAATTCACTTGCATCAGAACAAGTGGGTCTCCTATAAGATTGTAAAGATAATACTGTGGATAATCTTGAAAGAAAATTATTCAACCACCACTCATAAATGAACACCAAAAAGCCAGCTTAGGGCATTCATTTAATCACATCTTAAAATGAAGGGATTTAATTACTCTTGGGAAAATGATGGACAGGCAGGCAAGGAAGTGGATACTTTAAGATTATGTTCAGCTCTTAAGTGCAGTGACAACATAACCTTTGTTTTTAGTCTTTATCTAATAATATCATTTGCAACTTCTTAAAAACAGCTAGTTTTTCATTTGAGCAATGTTATTTTTTTCCTATGAAAATAACCTCTATTACAGAATTTTAAAAGTTGTTTTATTCTTGACCTAGCCTCTTGTTTTAAATCACAAGGAATTATAATTTTAGAATTAAGAATATTTAGTGAGTTTTGAGCCCTTCATAGAATTTGCCTGTGAAATTTATCATTTAAATTAAAAAATAATTATCTTTACCATTTTAAAATCAAATATTAATCAGAATATAGTAACTTATTTCAGAACCAGACACATGAGAAACTAAGAAGTCTGTGAGTTTTATACCTTATTACTATTAAATATATAAAATATTAAATTAGCTATCTGTATGTCATCGTATGTGGTAAAATCATAACATACATAATAGAAATGCATGTGTATATTCATATAAAGGGACAGATTTGATCTTTCACTATTAACTGCAAGAATTAGTAGTGTTTGCTATAGTTCAGTTTGCTTTCTGTCATGCCATTAGGGTTTTTATATATTAGCAGAATTCCAAATAGAGAATTTTGAAATGTATTGTTCTTTATATAATTAGAATAAAAGAGTGGTTCTTTATTAATTTTTTAAAGGCCAGTTCTAGGTTTGAAATGCATGAGAGTCTTATTTTATTTTTTAAGTTTACCTAAGCAATTGACGCCAGGGGTTTCCAGAAATGAGGTATTTGATCTTTAACACCAGTCTGTGGAACAGATTTGATAATAAATATCTCATTACTTTTGAGGTTTGTATATTGTACATGTGTAGCTTGGTAACTGAGTACTATAAAAAGATCAGAATTAACTGGATTTTGTATATCTGTCATTCCTGCCGTGCCAAAAATCTGTGGAGTAGTTTGTAATTGCCATTGTTTGGGTTATTACGATAAACAGAACTGATAAGGCTTATGCTATTTGCCTTGTGAGCTGCGCCCACTTTACATCACTCTGTTGAATTAAAATTGCATGCACATATCTTCACTTATCAGTTTTATTTATCTTTCAGAAAGAGAAAAATGAAGTATGCTTCCACTATATAAAACCTTATAACAAGCAGATCAGAAATTATAATCATTATTTTAAGATTCTAGTGCAAATGAATGACTGTATGTATGTTTCTATTATCTATCATTTAAAATCTATTCCTATAGGAAAATGCTGTTATTTTTTCCAAGTGGCCTTCATCATATTTTGTCAAAGCTTATCATTTTAATTGGATTACCAAAGGTACAAATGCAAATCTGCAGAATACAGCATGCTTTTTTCTCTCCTTTGTCAAATATGTGTAATTTTTTCTTAGAGCTGCTTCTACAGTGGGACTATTTGCTTGACTATGTTTATAGCTAGAAAATAGAAGTAGATTGTCTGAAATGCTTTCATTTTCTCCCATGGAAAAGTCCTCCATACTATTTCTGCTCTGCAGGCTTCTCACCTATGAAATTCCCAACTCACTAGTGGTCACATCAGATGAACTTTTAAGTTTTCAGACACCTGTGATGAGTAAATCCATGCATACGCTGGTCCTTCCTTCAGAAATCCTGTAACGTCTGACAATTGTGTGTCATCACCACCATATATACCCACTCCCAATTCCCACTCCGGTGTACTGGGAAATGACTTTCACTTCAAGAATTTGCAATGTTGCACATCTTTCACATTTGTCCTACATGTTAATTTGACGAGGGTTGTTTATTTCAGTGATTCTATGAATTTCCTGTTTGAATGTTGTATCCAATGGAATCTTCCTGTATGCAGGGGAATTCTGTGTTCTTTTGAACTATCATTCAGTTTTTATAAAGATATTTTCCTCAAAAAAGGTATAGATGAAGTATTATTTTAAAATCTGTCTCATACAGTTAAATCTTCAGCAATTGTTTTCATTTTCCAGTGATGGAAAATCATTATTCCTAGACAAAGAACCTTGAGTGCTGTCCTTGAACTATCAGTCCTGCCAGTATTACCTTTGAATTTTAAGGGACTTTGTGTTTTCAGTATTGACTGGTCTTTGTTTTCCTGAAAAACAATTTATAGTTCATTTTCAGATAACTATACATATGGTATTTGTATTTTAATTAAAAAGACTGTTGTTATGTCTGATTCTTATAAGCAGAAATTCATTATAAGGACACTTCTCATTTCCTTGAAATGTTCCCTTTCTTTTTTTCCAGGGTTCTTAAATTGCAAAAGCCAGTTAAATTATGTGCTTTGGGGAGTTAATTTTGGGCACCATATGTCTCTAAAAATGATTTAATTTTATCTAAAGCATGTTTGTAATGATATTTATGTTATGTAAAACACAGAGACAATATAAGGAATTTTTTTAAGAAAAAACACACTAGTCTACTACCGTTTCGACACAGAACATGCAATGTGTGTATAAGCTTACAAAAAATTTTGTTTATTTTGATTAATGTATTTTTAATATCTGGTCTCTATTGTGGCCTTTCAAATTTTGTCTTAGCAGGAGCATGTGGGTGGCTCAGTCAAGTCAGTTAAGTGTCTGACTGTCTGTCATGCCATTTTGGCTCAGGTCATGATCTCATGGTTCATGAGTTCGAGCCCCACATCAGGCTCTGCGCTGACAGTGTGGAGCCTGCTTGAGATTCTCTCTCTTTCCCTCTCTCTCTTTTCCTCCCCCACTTGTGCTTTCTCTCTAAACAAACAAACAAACAAATAAATCAGTAAAACTTTAAAACTTTGACTTAGCAAAGCATCTTTATGAAATCAATATGACTAATAAAAAATGTTAACTGCAATTATTCTTATTTGGGACCTGATGTTATGATTTGAGAATGTTAGAAAAGTTAAGTCACAAAAAAAAGGATTAGTTTTAATCTAAGGACTAAGTTGAAGGTTTATAAACAACTTTCTCCAAAGTTCTATTCATTATTTTACATATTTTTATGTTTTTTTCCAATGGATATGCCACCAATCCTCCCCTGATTCTAGCAAATTCAAATTGTCATGTACCTAGGCCACATGTGTATATCTTCCATTTAGTATGAAATAAGTTACAATGTTACTGTTCAACAGCTGTTTTAATTATGTAAGCAAGATGTGAGGAAATGCCAACATTTTTAGGCAATTTAAGAAGCAACTAGAAGTAGTAATTAATTCCTTATTGATTTAAAGTCTTTTAATATTTTGGGTAGCTCTTTCATTATAGGTAAGATCATGCTTTGTGGATACATAATAAAAATTTTGTACAAAAAAGCCTTTTTTATATTTTAGCAGATGGTCAAATATAATAGGATTTTTTAAACTAGATTATAGTAAATTCTCTAACAGGGAATAATCCTGAAGGACAAAATATACAGGATGTCTTTTTGAAGACATGTAAGCTTAACCTACAGTTTTTTTTTTTTAATGAAACAACTAAACATATGGTAAGTTATAGAGTTACATGTAAGTTTTATGATAAATTTCCATGTACCTCTCACAGCTCTGTAAATTCTGACATTTGCCATATTTGCTTTGGATGTTTACACCAGTATAAATACACTTAAAACCCTCTGCCTGCCTAAACACTAGGTGCTTATCAATTCCATCCATATTTTTATTAATTGTAATTTTAACTATTTAATTTTATTAATTGTAATTAATTTAAAATGTAAATGATCAGTTTTCATTTTTTAAGTTTATTTATTTTGAGGGGCACCTTGGTGGCTCAGCCAGTTAAGTGTCCAACTTCGGGTCAGATTGTGATCTCATGGTTTGTGGGTTCGAGGCCTGCATCGGGCTCTGTGCTGACAGCTCAGAGCCTGGAGCCTGCTTTGGATTCTATGTCTCCCTCTTCTTTGGTCCGCACCACACCATCCACCCCCCACCTCGTGCTCTTTCTCTCAAAAATAAATAAACATTAAAAAAAAAATTTGAGAGACAGAGTCAGAAAGAGTGGGGGAGGGGCAGAGAGAGAGGGAGACAGAATCTCAAACAAGTTCCGCATGGTCAGCATGGAGCCTGAAGGAGGCTTGAACTGCTGAAACCGTGAGATCATGACCTGAGCCTAAACCAAGAGTCGCATGCTTAACCAACTGAGCCACCCAGGCAACCCTAGTTTTCATTTTTTACATTTAAATGTTATACTGTACACATTACTTGTGATATTACTGTATTTATTTTAAATTCTAGGCTTTAGGATATGAACATATTACAATGTTTGTTTGTTATTACTCAAGTGTAGATAATTAGATTGTTTCCACATTTTCACTATTGCAAGCAATGCTGTAAATGAACATTATTTTATATGTTTCCTTGGGAACATGTTATGACTCTTTCAAGAGCAGTACCTCTGACTTTCGCATGCATTAGATACCTGGAAGTCTTGTTGAAATACCAGTTTTTGGGCTTCAGAGTTTCTGAGTCAGTAGGTCTGAATAACTATATTTCTAACAAGTTCTGTTGTGATATTGATCCTGCTGATCTTGAGAATTGCTGGTCTAGAATATGGAGTATAATTACTGGATCAAAGGTGAGCTACATCTCCAACTTTAATACATAACGTCAAATTGCTCTCCAAAGTCATTGTGTCAAATTATACACAAATTTGGACAGTGTATGAGAGCTTAGTTTTTTCCACATTGTACCAAGAATTGATATGGACAGTTTTGTGTAATAATTGCCAATCAGATGAGTGTAAATGGTATTTATTTGTGCTCTACCATTGACGTTGAACATGTTTTCAAATGTTTACAGACAAAATAGCTTTCCTTTTCTATGAATTGCCTGTTTGTAGTATTTGGCCATTTTTGTGGTATATTATGTGTGTTTTTCCTTATCAATTTATACGGGCTCTTTCTACTTTAAAAAAATTAATCCTTGCTAGCTGTGAGTGTTGTTAATATCTTCTCTAGACCACTGGTTCATTTTGTTACTCTGTTTAAATTTAAATTTTAAAAAGTTTGGTATGATTAAATGTTTCAGTTCTTTCCATTAGAATTTATTATATCAGTATTTTGTTTAAAACTGCTTTCCCTTCTAAAGATCAGTTAAAGTTTAATTTTTTCTCATTTTAGTCTACCTTGATTTTATGTTAGTGTATATTGTAAGTTAAGGATCTAATTTTATTTTACATACTTGTATAGAGAAAACCAATTATGCCATCTTTTTCTCCACTGATTTAAATGTGGCGTGCCTGGGTGGCTCAGTCGGTTAAGCGTCCTACTTTGCTAAGATAATTTTTTTCATTGTTAATTGGTTTTGTTCTGTGTTTATTCATATCAACTTCTTTTGGGGATGATTATCTTTTCTTTGATGTGTTGATGTAGTACATGAAAATATTTGCTGATAATGAACCATTTTTAAATTTCTGGAACTATTAAATTATAGTTCCTTTATGCTGTCTTCAATTAATGAGCTCCATAGATGGCACAACCTACATTCTATCAATCAATAAGTATTTATTAATCACCCTCTCATTACTAATAAATCATTTTCAGTTTCAGTCTTAAGCCAAACAGTAAATTAGGCGATCACTTTTCCTTTCCATTCGGAAAATATAGATAGTAAATTATTTTCTTCCTAGGCAAAGAGAGAAGGGAGAGAGTTAAAAATCTATCATTAACTATTGCTGCAATAAGTTGTCCCCAAATTTAGCAGCTTAAGCCAATAAACATTTATTTTCTCACAAAGTTTCCGAGAGACCAGAACTAGGAGCAGCTTAGATGGGTGATTTTGGCTCATGGCCTCCTACAAGGTCTCAGTCAAGTTGTTGGTCAGGATGGGAGTCGTCTGAATAGATTGGAGAATCTGCTTTCAAGATCACTCACAAGGGGCTGTTGGCAAAAAGAAGCTTCAGTTCCTCCCCATGTGGGTCTTTCATAGAGCTGCTTATACAACATGAGAGTTGGCTAGACCAGATCAAAAGATCTGAGAGAATTAGAGAGAGAAAATCTAAGACAGAAACCTTGGTGTGTATGTGTGTGTGTGTGTGTGTGTGTGTGTGTGTGCATCCTATCTTCTGCCATATTCTGTTCTTTAGAAGAGAGGCCCTATATCCAGCCTACACTCAAAGGGAGAAAGAGGAGTGTATTCTGCCTTCATAATTTGAAGGCCTATTTTTAAAATCACACCTACAAACACTGTTTTTCTCTGACAGTAAATATCAAATATTATTCACCTCTATATGGCCCCATTCTTCACAACGTGTCCCAATTGTCCCCTTTGGGTTAGGATAAGAAGGCTTTACTTATTTTTGTTTCCTCCATAACGTAAGCCAGACAACTGCATACTCCAACCTGGCCATGGAAAATAACCAAAAAAGTGATGCTTTGAAATTTCTAATTTCAATGCTGAGAATATGAGAATGGTGTAAGGCAGTATTTTGGTGTTGATTTGTTTATGGCTGGGCCTAATGTTTTTGAAACCTTTGACTGGAATACCAAATAGTTTATATTATTCTTAAAATATTATAATTTTCACATGTATAACAGCAATAAAATAGTATAAATCTAAATCTATGTAATGAGAGGGTTTATGCGTTGTTATATATATATATATATATATATATATATATATATATTATATTTAGTATTAAGGCCAGATTTATGTGATATATAGGAGTTGCTAGTTTTCATGAATTTATATAAGTCATCAAATAACTTGGGTTAAAAACAGAATCCATATAATTTTGTATAACATAGGAAAATGGAGAATCTTTCATTCTTGCAAGTGACAACTTTAATTTACTCTATTTTACTATCAGAGAATAACAAGCTTTAAATTTAATAAATATCATAGAAGACTAATAAAATTTAATCAGAAGGAATTTTTACCAAATGTATAAATGTATATTATATACAAATGGACATTGTATGCAATGCTGACATTGACACCAGCTCTTTGTATCTGAAATACCACGTCAATGTGGACATTGATTTTTTTTCATTCTGAATAGCTGCATAGTGATCATTATCTCAAAAGAAATATCAATGAATTCTGTCTTTGGGCTGCCTTCAGCAAAGAACTCACAAAGCAAGTACTGGAGCCCAACTTACCAAATCTACTACAAATTCAAACTGTCCACAAACCATTGTTAGAAAACTACTTTCCTAAAAATGAACTATTGGAATCTTATCATGATAAAAAGCTTCCGCACTGCAAAGGAAACAATCAACAAAACTAAAAGGCAACTGACAGAATGAGAGAAGATATTTGCAAAGGACATATCGGATAACAGGCTAGTATCTAAAATCTATAAAGAACTCATCAAACTGCACACCCAAAAAACAAATAATCCAGTGAAGAAATGGGCAGAAGACATGAATAGACAGTTTTCCAAAGAAGACATCCAGGTGGCCGACAGACACATAAAGAGATGCTCAACGTCACTCCTCATCAGGGAAATACAAGTCAAAACTACAGTGAGATATCACCTCATGCCAGTCAGAGTGGCTAAAATGAACAAATCAGGAGACTATAGATGCTGGTGAGGATGTGGAGAAACTGGAAACCTCTTGCACTGCTGGTGGGAATGCAAACTGGTGCAGCCGCTCTGGAAAACAGTGAGAAGGTTCCTCAAAAAATTAAAAATAGAACTACTCTATGGCCCAGCAATAGCACTGCTAGGAATCTACCCAAAGGATACAGGAGTGCTGATGCATAGGGACACTTATATCCCAAGGTTTATAGCAGCACTTTCAACAATAGCCAAACTATGGAAAGCACCTAAATGTCCATCAAGTGATGAATGGGTAAAGAAGATGTGGTTTATATATACAATGGAATAGTACTTGGTAATGAGAAACAATGAAATCTAGCCATTTGCAGAATAGAAACCCATTTGACAATAAATTATATTTAAAATAAATAAATAAGCTGGGGATAAAAAAAAGAAAGAAAACTACATTCCTTTTTGCCATTTAAACTTTTTTTTCAAGTTTATTTTTTATTTTGAGAGAGAGAGAGAGAGAAAGCACCCGTGCGCCAGCATGGGAGGGGCAGAGAGAGAGGATTACAAGCAGGCTCCGTGCTGTCAGTGCAGAGCCCAATGTGGGGCTCAATCCCACAAACCATGAGATCATGACCTGAGCTGAAATCAAGAGTCGGACTCGAAACTGACTGAGCCTCCCAGGCGCCCCCTTTTTTGCCATTTTAAATGTCTCAGAGTACACACCAACTGTTGCCTGACTCAGCTTTCCTGATGCCATTGAATATCCTTTCTCTTTGTACACAAAACTGAGGGCACTGAAGTTGAGTATCTTTTTTTTTCAAAATGACTCTTTTCCTGTTCCAGTGTGCTCCTTCTGAGTTTGCTATGAGAATATATACATTCTTTTCCAAAATTTTTGTAGTATGCACTTGAGGCTAAGCAGCAACCTAGTTACTCTGTCAATGGTTCTAAATTCCATTCTTCTAAGTGCATGGCAAGTCCTTACTGTGCCGTTGCTATAACCCCTTCAAGTGTGTCTGTGTCCCTTACCATTTTGTTTGTTTGTTTCTCTACCACTTCCTCTCTCATTCCACTTCATCTTCCCTAAAATATGAAGAAGAAGGAAGGAATATAATCATATCAGGAATAAATGATTACATTTCAAGGATATAATCATTGAAGACTTTCATTACAGAAACACAAGGTTAATTGAAGGTGGAGATGTCAGAAACCATTCCAGTTCCTTTGGGTTTCCAACCTCAGTTGTGCCTACCCAAAGTACTTTTCCACTCACAACTTACTTCTCTCTCTTTAATTTTCCTTTTACCTATATTTGTGTCTCTTATGTTTACTTTATTTTTCTCTTCTGTCATTAACTAGTAAGTTCGTGAAAGTCTTACTTTCTTCTTTGCTTCACCACTAAAATTTTACCAGCTCATTTTATTGAGTTAATTTCAGTATTTATTGAGTGATAACTGTCTACTGACATCTTACAAGTGGGCTTTCATCATAACCATTTTCTTAAAATAGTTGTCAGCATAGTCAAGTCTTATATTAAATCAAGTGTCATTTCCAGCATCTTAAATATTTCTCCATATATATTATTGTTGATCATCTCATTTTCTTTAGTGTGGATATGTGTGTGTATATATGTGATGATTACTGGATGCTGATCTCTCTTTGTAAGAATTCCTTCAGTTTTTATTCTGTCTCAGTTCTTTTTTCAGAGGCCTATTAGCTATAAATTAAAAACAAACAAACAAACAAAAAAACCACTCTTGAGATATTACTCTTTCTTAGTTGATACTTAAGGAACTTCTCAGATTAAGTAGTTTAGCATTTGTATATGGACTAATTTAAGACCTTTGTGGCTACCTCAAGCCAAAATTCAGAAAACTGAATAAAATAGATTTAATGTATACAGCTGTTCTCTTCATTTACGGTGTGGATATGGGAAACATTACCATTCCGTTCACTTTGGTTAATGAGTTCCCACTTGTAAAATCTTTCACATGTTAAGAACTCCCACTTGTAAAAAAAATTACCTTCGGTTTGAAGAATTCCTCTAAAATCTATCTTCCTCTTATTTGCCTTTTGTCATATTTGCAGATACCATAGTAATGGAGTAATCCACAGACTAAAGTGTCTTTAATGTCTTAGTGAGTACATTAAGATACAGCATACGCTGCCCCAATGGCTGTCAGAGTTGGCAGAAAAATTATTTTAATATTATATTAAAATTATTAAATATTACAGAAAACCATTTAATATTGACAGACTTTCTCTTCAAAAAGTGATGTTAATCTTTAATTCAATAGCATAAATGATGTGAAATGCCCTTAATGTAATTCCAGGAGTAATGTATTTCGGCACTTAACAAGCTGAAAATTCTATAGTTTTCAAGGTTATGTTTTCTTCACAAGTTGATCAATTAACAAAAAATAGTGGTTTTTTATTCTGTGGACCTGCATAAATACCTGTGTGTCGCTTATTACAATGCATAATGAAGGTAATGATTATAGCCAATTCACATGCAACACCAGGTGATTATGTTAAAAATTGTTTTTAAGTAAACTGTTTTATTGAAATATGCTTGCAGAAGAGTTCACAAGCCCTCCATGCACAGTCTGATGAAATTTTGCAAGCATCCCTAACATGTAGCCAGTATGCAGATCAATAAATAAAACATAAAATAACCATAATTCGTGACATGTTTTTATTCTGTTGTGAAGAAATGTTTGATATGAAATTTGTGGTGTTTATTTTTTCACCCTGAAAAATACACTAAAAAGAAATCAACATAAACAATTATCCACATAACCAAAAAAAATGAGGTTTCAATGACAATATATTAAAGTGTTTTTAATATGGTTTTTATCATTTATTTTTATGAACTTTATTTCTTTGAAAATAACCTTATTGTAGCAATTCTATATAGTGTGGTTATGTTAACTGTTGAGGGACAAATGTTCATTGTCTTGGGAAAACTTCTACTGTGTTAGTTGTTGTTGTTTGGTTTTATATTAAACTTCCAAAAAGTATAGGATGCCTCATAGGAGAGATCTTTTCCTGTGTAAATTCTGTGTTGTATTAAACGTGTCACCTCTAACCACTGTGTCCACTGTACTTTAGTGCAGTGAGATGTTTCCATGCCACATAGTCAGAGGGAGGCAGATTAATAGGGAGTTCTAGCTGGAAATTTCTTCCCTGTTATTGTTCTCCCTCAGCAGTTGATGGCTAAGTTAATTCTCTTTAGTTTTGTCATGCTCTAAAGCACACATTGCCAAGCAATGGTGAGCTTTATGAGGGAAAAAAAAGAAGCAATGGTGTCCATCAAAGTCCTAAAGTTGCATTTTTAAACTTTGGCCCGACCTGATGTGCCATTCAAAAAAGCTTCAAAAGATTATTTTTTTAAAGAAAGGTTCAATATGTCCCGAGGCTATCGGTTTTGAGTTAAACTGGGTGAAGTAGAAATATTTTACTCATCAGCTTTGCAGTCACAGAGTTTGCCTCAGCTAGAACAAAACTGCTGAGGCATTTAGAGAAAATTAACCCCCCATCCTGGCGGCCAGATGTGACTGGTTTCTGATGAATGCACATGAGTGGGCTGAAAAATCAGGAGACTGTGAAATTCCTGTCAGGTCCGTACAGTGCAGAATGGGCTATTGACTGCTTTCTATATTTCCCTCCATCATTCTTCTTGAACACTGCCATTAATTTCCTCTCCTACTCTGACTTGTGTTTTTGCCCCCTCCCTCTTCCCTTTAGCTCTGTCAGCTGCAAAGAAGGATACACAAGGTGTGGCAGAATCACTTCAAACTGGTGGTCCTCTGCGGCCAGATGAGGCTGGCCAAGTTCCAGACAGACTCTCAAGAGAGTATTCAGAAAATATTAGCTGTGCAGGTAGGTGATTGCAGGGAAGTAGGAAAGATCATTCTGATCTAGATTGAAAAGCAAATGATGGGTAGTGTGATGAAGCATTAAAACCATATCCCATCAGAGTTTTATAAATTTTTAACCTCTTTAATAAACTGGAATTGCATGAAGGATGAATTCAGTAAGTTAGCATATATACCATGCATACTTTGGGGGAAAAGGGAGATTGAGCTTATTTTTCACAAACCTCAAAACAGATTTTTTATAAATATATTTGGTGTAAATATATATTTTCAAATCTTCAGGCTTTGCAGATGCCATTCAGCTGTTTAAGAGATACCGTCAACAGTTGCCTTGTGTTGCTTTTGTGTGAAACCTCCTTCAGTGAAAAGGACACTTATGTTTATTTTATTTACCTGTTTGCTTTCCCCTTCCATTTTGAAAGAGGCCCGTCCTCTTCAGATTTGGAGATAACTGTCTTTGAAAAATAAGCAATTTGGGATTAGAATGTAACAATGGTTCCAGATACATGTGAGATTTGACTGTTTGTCTCTGTAGAAATTTTAGTGGATCACTTGTCTTTATTTCAAGACTCTGATCTGTTTAGAAACCCCTATTAACTATGTGAAGGCTATTACTGGAAAATTAAATTTTTAATTCATATTTTACTATTTGAAATGTCATAATATGCATAAAAAGTGAGTTCCCAAAGGAAAACAAACACCGCCTTGTTCTAGTAAAAGAAAAAAAAAAGAAGTATCTATTCTATAAAATAAAATGCACACACTCTTTAAAACCACAATTTTCATAAACTTGCAGCATAAACAATGCATGCTGAACCTAAACACACCAAGCCTTTTTCTAAATATTTTAATTGTGTGTGCATTTCATGATTCTTTTGCCACAATTGAAGAATTTTGCATAACACTTCCAAAGCTGGTGGCTTTTTTTTTGTCTTCTTCATTTTTACTGGTGGCTATTTTTGCTATTTTCCTCTGAGGGTGTGTGTGTGTGTGTGTGTGTGTGTGTGTGTGTGTATCCCATTCAAAGTACATATATAAGGTGTATATAGACTCTATTTGCATACATATACTGTATATAAGGATTCCACTGATAATGGATTATAATAAAAATTTAAATAATAGAAATTTAGAGTTTTGAAAGGTAGAGCTTAAAGGTGTAGGTTGAATAGATATTCATATACAAACTTGAGTATAAATTACAATTGCAGTATTTCTGAAGACAGTAGCACGTGTTTTTTCTCCTTAAAAGTCTGTAGACAGTACATTAAAAATTATGGAGTGACTGTGATCTGTGATTCCCTTTTAAATATTCAAAGGTAATTTTGCATGTTCTAATTATTATTTTAGGAAAATCTCATACTACTGCCTAAATGTAAACATTCTTAAAAATCTTACAAATGATAAACCCTCATTGTGAATTAGGATGTATTTTGAAATATTGAAAATGTCAGTGGAAACTTTCTGAATATTGGTAAAGTGAACTCTCAAATCATAACCTATAATACTCCTTACTCTAAGTTTTTATTAAAATTAACCCATACAGGGGCGCCTGGGTGGCGCAGTCGGTTAAGCGTCCGACTTCAGCCAGGTCACGATCTCGCGGTCCGTGAGTTCGAGCCCCGCGTCGGGCTCTGGGCTGATGGCTCAGAGCCTGGAGCCTGTTTCCGATTCTGTGTCTCCCTCTCTCTCTGCCCCTCCCCCGTTCATGCTCTGTCTCTCTCTGTCCCAAAAATAAATGTTGAAAAAAAAAAATTTAAAAAAAAAATAAATAAATAAATAAATAAAATTAACCCATACATTTTTTTTACCAAACTTGATTTTAAGTTGCTTATTTTGATGGTTGTTATACAACAGTGGAAATGAAAGGTTAGAAATGATAGGTTGGTATCAGTAGGACAACTCAACTATTCTGCATTTAGAGAGACAGTGGCAAGGCTGGATTGTATATGGGGAACCTGAGGAACATAACTTAGTGGATTCTTATCTGAGGGAGATGCCTTTAATTTAGAATATTTCAACCTTGGCTCTTAATAGGAATATAAAAAATAAAATTTTCAGAATCTTGCCATAAAACTATAGAAACATGGGCAATCCTCTGAAAAACTCAAGTCCTAAACCGTCAACGTGGTACACAATGACCTTCATGACCCAATCCCTGCTAACCTCCCCAGCTTCATCCCTCTCCACATTAGTTCCTTAGAGTCTATTTCAGCCACTTCAAAATTTCTCTAGTGTGAAACCTCTTGACTCCTTCTTCCTTTCCTGTGCCTAATGTCTTACCTCCTTCTGCAATACTCTTTACTGTACCTGTTAACGAACACCTGATTCAAATCAAACATCTCATCTACAAAATCCTTTCTGAGCACTTCCCCCACCTTCTTCTTCTTTGACCTCTTACTGTATTCTGTACATATCACCAAACCACAGTTTATTCCTACTGCTGTGCTTTTCTTCCTAGAAGATTCTAAGCTCCTTTAGAGCTTTACACCATCAGTGAAATTAGTTCAATTCTTGCTCAGTTTTTTTCAGTGTGTATGATAGCAAGCCATTGAGGTTTTCTGAAAGTATCCCATGGCTATCTTGTTTTCACTCATTATATCAAAAATCTTTAAATTGGAACATGATAGAGTGATTTAATATGTTTGTAGAGTGAGTCTGCTGGTGTTAGTCTCTACGTTTTGAGTCAACATGGCTAAAATTGCTTAACAAACCAGAGGCTATTGCCCTCTGTTTTCATATGATTTAGTAGCATGTCAATACTAGGAAACCTAACATTTTATATTTTGAAGGTAGTATTAAAATGCCATAAGATATTAGTAAATTATTTGATGAGAAAATCATCTGATGAATCTTTTGAAAAGTAAACTATATATAACTGATATTGAGCAAAAGCAATTCAAAATAGTGATGCATAAAAAAGAAACTTTGTTTCACCCTTGGGCTTGGAACAATTACTTGCAGGACTATCAGAAAAAAAAAAGCATAATTGGTAAATCTGCAGACGGCAGAAAACCAGGTGGGCCAGATAAGTTTTTGAATAACAGTGATCAAGCAGAAACCAGTAAGATGAACTATAACTGAAATAAAGAATTTGAGTATTTGACATCAAAGCCATTTATTAAATATATATAAATATTTATACATATATATATATATATATATGGATTTTAGTTGACTGCAATTTTAATATGATCCAAAGTGAGCTATTACAGTCTTAAGACCAATGCCATGTTCCAACTCTGACAAGCATATGAGACTTATTGAATCTGATAGTGTAGGGCATATTTTATAGTCCTAACCTCATATCTAAGCCCATTTAAAGTACTATTATTGCATTATTTTTCTCTTTTTACTTTTGATTTATTTAATATAGTGATATTTAATACCTCTTTGGTATCTCATTTGGAAAAAAGACTGGAGATTAACTCGTTATTTAAATGAGAATATGATGTGGCAACAGAATGTTCATGTGATCTTAGACTTCATAGGCACAAATGTTTTGTCTTGTTAAAGGAGATGATAGTTCCATTGCCTTTTTCCAAAAGTTGAGTATATCTGCAGTATTTTATACAGGTTTGGGAACTATAGTTTAAGGGCCATATTGATACACTAGAGAGCAGCGATCTAATAAAAATCAGGGAGAAGGAAAAATATACAAATTTAGAATGTTTAATTATAAAAAGAAAAGACCTTAGAAAGACAAACATCTAAAGGATTAAGTGAACATTGGCACATATATATTTTGTTGACCTCCAGAGGGCAATACTTGGACCCATAGTGGAAGAGGTTGGATGGTGAGTTTGGGCTCAAGAGGAATACACTCTTCAGAAGTATTTTTGTCCAAGCATGCACTGCTGGTGCTCCAGCAAAAGCAGTGCAGTGATTAAGGGAGAGCAAACTGGCCAAGAGTCAGCCCAGAGAGCACCTCCTCAGGCTGTACTCCTGGAATGTTCACCTGACCTTCTTGCACAAACCATGTGTGTGGTCTGTATCCCTTCACCCACTAGAATGAGCCTTCTCCATTGAAAAGCATGTCTGGTTTGTTCATCTTTATCCTCTTAGCACCAACAATAGTTCTTGAAACATAATGACTCAAAATATTTGTTGAGTGAGTTGATTATTATGTGGTTCATTATGTGGTGAAGTGGTTTATTAAGATTCAATGTGATAACCTTAAAGGTTCTTTCAAGCTTTAGGTGCCTAGAACTCTGTATAGTAATAAACAAAAGCATTCTCTGGGTACTTTGCCAAGAATTCTGATGACACAGAAGTAAGGTGTTTAATCATTTCAGACATGTGCACATGCATGTGCATGGACACACACAAACAAAATACATATAGGGACAGACCAATTTCTTATTTTTGGAAGAGAACTTTGCAAATTTTAAAAAGCCAGAAAAAAATACAGGATAAAAATCTAAATTCACTTGGTTAGAGGCTGGGAAGATGGTGGAGTGGGAGGACCCCTAAGCTCGCCTTTTCCCACAGAGACAACTAGATAACACTCACATCAGCTTGAATAACTCAGAAAATGACCTGAAGTCTGGCAGAAAAAAACTCCACAACTAAAATTAGGGAAGAGGCCACACTGAAGAAGGTAGGAGGAGTGAAGACGAGGTTTGGGAGTAAAACAGACCAGACCATGGCTGCCAGCAGTGGGGAGGGTGCGGAGAAGGCTGAAACAGAGACTATCACACCAGAGAGCCCTCAAGGGAAGAGGAAACCCAATAATTGGCTTTGAAAGCAAGAGGGACCAAATCTCATGAGTTTTTACAGTTACCAGGACTTAAAACCTGGGATTTTAAGAATCAGGGGGCTCAGCTCTGTGAGAGCCTGGAGGCCATTAGGAAGGGGAGTCCCCATCCTTAAGGAGACAATCCAACAGAAGCCAGTAGAGATACAGCATGGAAGAAGCGGTTTGGAAAATACCAGGGACATACAGAAAGGAGAGTTATTTACTCATTTTAGAGCATGACCAGAGAGGCAATGATCAAGGTGAGACCTCTCCAGCAAGAAAGAAGCTACAAGGTGCTATTTACCTCCCCTGCCCCCAATAATAAGCACAGGGCCACCTGTGGGGACCAGCACGACACCTACACTTGGCACTTGCTAACTAATTAGCTTACACCAAGCCCCATCCCCGCACTTCTGTGGATTCACCTTTCCAGTCACTCTTGCCTCAGTCCCAGCCTTGCAGGTCCCCTCCCCCAGAAGACCAGCACAAATCCCACCAATACATCATCTCCCAACTTGACCATTTTGTGGAACCTCAATTGAGGCAGCCACAGTAGCAGTGGCAGCAGCAGTGGATCTCATTTCATAAGCAGACTAGCACATGCTTTTTAAAAATGTGCCCTACCTGGCCAGGGACCCAACATTGCACACAACAGCAAAGAGAGTCTGTAAATGGCTAGACTGAAAGAAAAAGTGGCTAGGACACAACAGCAGGGCACATGCAACTCACATAGGAGACCCAAAGTGCCAGGTCCTAGGGAACAAGGGACATTGCACTACAGGACTCTATAGGCTGTCTTCCTCATAAAGCCATTACATTCAAGAGCAGGAGATGTAGCTGACTTTCCAAACACAAAGAAACAGACACGGAGAGAAAGGCCAAATAAGGAGACAAAGGAGTATGTCGCAAATGAAAGGACAATACAAAACCACATCAAGAGAACAAAGCAAAATGGAGGTAAGTAATATGCCAGATAGAGAATATAAAATAATGATCATAAAGATATTCATTGGACTTGAGAAAGAGTGGAGGACATTAGTGAGACCCTTAACAAAGAGATTTCAAAAAAAAATTAGAGGTGAAGAACACAACAAAAGAAATTAAAAATATACTTGATGGAATAAATTGCAGGCTAGAGTAAGCAGGGGAACAAATTAATGACCTGGAAGACAGAGGAATGGAAAGTAATCAAGCTGAGCAAATGAGAGAAAAAAGAATTATGCAAAATGAGAATAGACTTAGGGAACTTCATGACTCCATTAAGTGTTAACAACATTCACATTATAGGGATCCTAGAAGAAGACAGAGAAAGGGGGCAGAAAATGTATGGGTTAAATAATAGGTGAAAACAGGGGAAGGAAACAGATATCCAAATCCAAAAGGCACAGAGATCCCCCAATAGAATCAACCAAGGAGATCGATACCAAGACACATGGTAATTAAAATGGCAAAAAAGTAGTGATAAAAAAATTTTAAAACAGCAAGAAAAAAGCAGAGTTA
Source organism: Lynx canadensis (assembly GCF_007474595.2). Lineage (NCBI taxonomy): Eukaryota > Metazoa > Chordata > Mammalia > Carnivora > Felidae > Lynx > Lynx canadensis. Next base: position 39,985,861 of record NC_044314.2, read on the forward strand.
TAACAAAGGAAACCCCATAAAGCTATCAGCAGATTTTTCAGCAGAAACTTTGCAGGCCAGAGGGAGTGCCTTGATTTTTTCAAATTGCTAAAAAGGAAAATCTGCAGCCAAGAATACTCTATCCAGTAAGGCAACCATTCAGAAGAGAAGGAGAGACAGAGTTTCTAACACAAACAAAAACTAAAGTTGTTATAACCACTAAACCAGTCCTACAAGAAATATTAAAGAGGACTCTTTGAATGGAAAGGAAAGACCATAAGTAAGAGGATAAAAAGTTGAATGCACAGAAGCATTAAAAATAAGTGTATCTGTAAAAAATCAGTCAAGGAATTCACAAATAAAAGGATGTAAAATATGACACCATATACCTAAAACGTTGGGGGGGGGCAGTAAAGAATGCGTTCAAACTTAAGCAACCATCTTAATATAACCACTTAATATAGACTGCTATATACAGTAGATGTTACATACAAACTTAATGGTAATCACAAATCAAAAACCAGTAATAGATACGCAGAGAATGAAGACAGTGGAATCCAAGTATATCACTAAAGAAGGCCAACAAACCATGAAAGAGAGCAAGAGAAGAAAAGATCAGAGGAAAACCACAAAAACAACCAAAAAACAACAAAATGGCAATAAAAACAAATCTATCAGTAGTTGCTTTGAATGTAAATGGCCTAAATGCTCCAATCAAAAGACATAGGGTGACAGAGTGGATAAAAAAAAAACCAAGACCCCTCTATATACTGCCTACAAGAGACTCATTTCAGACCTAAAGACTCATGCAGATTGAAACTGAGGGGATGGAAAAAGATTAATCATGCAAATGTGTCAAAAGAAAGCTTGGAGTAGCAATACTTATATCAGACTAAATTTTAAAACAAAGAGTGTAATAAGAGACAAAGAAGGGCACTGTATAATAATAAAAGGGAAAATCCAACAAGATGATATAACAATCGTAAATTTTTATGCACCCAATATGAAGGCACCCAAATATATAAGACAGTTAATAACAAACATAAAGGAACTAATCAATAGTAATACAATAATAGTAGGGGACTTTAACACCTCACTTACAACAACGGACAGATCATCCAAACAGAAAAATCAGCAAGGAAACAGTAGCTTTGAATGGCACACCGAACCAGATGGACTTAACAGATATATTCAGAAGATTCCATTCTAAAACAGCAGAATACACATTCTTTTCAAGTGCCTATGGAACATTCTCCAGAATAGACCATATATTAGGCCACAAAACAACTCTAAACAAATTCAAAAAGATCTAAGTCATACCATGTATCTTTCGGACCACAGCACTATGAAACTAGAAATCACAGGAAAACAAACTTGAAAAGAACACCTATATGTGAAGGCTATATAACTTGCTACTGAAAAATGAATGGATCAATCAAGAAATTAAAGAAAAAATTAAAAATTACATGGGTGGGGGGGTGGTGCCGCTTGGGTGGCTCAGTCGGTTGGGCATCTGATTTCAGCTCAGGTCATGATCTCACAGTTCACAAGTTTGAGCCCTGCATCGGGCTCTGTGCTGACAGCTCAGAGCCTGAAGCTTGCTTCAGATTCTGTGTCTCCCTCTCTCTGCCCCTCCCTGCGCGCTCTCTCTCTCTCTCTCTCAAAAATAAATAAGACATTAAAAAATTTAAAATTACATGGAAACAAATGAAAATGAAAACATAACTGTTCAAAATCTTTGGAGTTTTTGCAGCAAAAGTAGAGGGAAGTTCACGCAATATAGGGCTACCTCAAGAAACAAGAAAAATATCAAACAACGTAAACTTACGTCTAAAGGAGCTAGAAAAAGAAGAACAAAGAAAACCTAAGACGAGCAGAAGGAAGGAATAATAAAGATTAAAGCAGAAATAAATGATATAGAAACAAAAAGCAATAGAAATCAGCAGTGAAATCAGGATGCTGGTTCTTTTAAAAGATCAACAAAATTGATGAACCCCTAACCAGATTCCTCAAAAAAGGAGAGAAAGAAAGAGATGATTTGAATAAGCAACATCACAAATGAAAGAGGGGAAATAACAGCCAATATCACAGAAATACAAACAATTGTAAGAGAATACTATGAAAAATTATGTGCCAACAAATTGGACAACTTAGAAGAAATGGATAAATTCCTAGAAGCATATAACCTACCAAAACTGAATTAGGAAGAAATAGAAAGTAGCAATGAAATAGAACCAGTAATCAAAAAATTCCCAAAAACCAAAAGTTCAGGACCAGATGGTTCCACAGGCAAATTCTACCAAACAATTAAAGAAGAGTTAATACTTATTTTCCCCAAACTATTCCAAAAATCACAAGATGGAGAACTTTCTGATGTATTCTATGGATTCTGTGAGGCCAGTATTACCCACAGCCAGATAAAGACTCTGCGCGCATGTGCGCGCACACACACACACACGCACACACACGCAAATGGAAAAACATTCCATGCTCGTGGATTAAAAGAACAAATATTGTTAAAATGTCTATACTGCCCAAAGCAATCTACATATTTAATGTAATCCCTATCAAAATACCACCAACATTTCTCACAGAACTAGAACAAGCAATCCTAAAATTTGTATGGAACCACAAAAGACCCCAAATTGCCAAAGCAATCTTAAAAGAGAAAAAAACTGGAGGCATCATAATTTCAGTCCTCAAGTTGTATTACAAAGCTATAGTGATCAAAAGTGTATGGTACTGGCACAAAAATAGACACATAGATCAATAGAACAGAATAGAAACCCAGGGGAAAAAATAATTATATGGTCATTTATCTTTGACAAAGGAGAAAAGAATATCCAATAGGAAAAAGACAGCCTCTTCAACAAGTGTTGTTGGGAGAACTGGACAGCTACATGAAAAAGAATGAAACTGGAGCACATTCTTACACCATTCACACAAAAATAAACTCAAAATGGATTAAAGGCTTAAGACCTGAAACCATAAAAATTCCGGAAGTGAGCACAAGCAGTAAGGTCTCTGACATCAGCCATAGCAACATTTTTCTAGATGCGTCTCCTGAGGCAAGGGAAACAAAAGCAAAAATAAGCTATTGAGACTATTACATCAAAATAAAAAGCTTCTGCACAGCAAAGAAACAATAAAAGTAAAAGGCAACCTATTTAATGGAAGGAGATATTTGTAAATGACATATGCGATGAGGGTCTAGTATGCAAAATATATAAAGACATGATATAACTCAACACCCAAAAAACAAATAATCCAATTTAAAAATGGGTAGAAGACATGAGCAGACATTTCTCCAAAGAAGACATACAGATGGCCAACAGACACATCAAAAGATACTCAACATTGGGGCATCTGGGTGGCTCGTGGGTTAAGTGTCCGACTCTTGATTTCTTCTCAGGTCATGAGCTCACAGTTTCATGATTTTGAGGCCCGTACCGGGCTCTGTGCTGGCAGTGCAGAGTCTGCTTGGGATTCTTTCCCTCTCTCTGCCCTTCCCCCACTCGCACTGTCTCTGTCAATAAATAAATAAATAAATAAAACCTTAAATAAAAAAGATGCTCAACATCACTCATCATCAGGGAAATGCAAATCTAAACTACAATGAGATATCACCTTACCCCTGTCAGGATGGCTAAAATCAAAAAGACAAGAAACAACAAGTGTTGGTGAGGATGCGGAGAAAAAATAACTCTCTGACACTGTTGGTGGGTATGCAAACTGGTGCGACCACTGTGAAAAACAGCATGGAGGTTACTCAAAAATTAAAAATAGAACTACCCTACAACCCAGTAATCACACTACTGGTTATTTACCCCCAAAATGCAAAAACGTTAATTCAAAGAGATACATGCACTCCTACGTTTATTGAAGAATTTTTACAATAGACAAACTATGGAAACAGCCCAGGTATTCATGGTACTGGAGATTAAAGAGTACACTTACCAGGATGAGCACTAATGTATAGAATTGTTGAACCGCTATATTATACACCTAAAACTAATATAACACTCTATGTTAACTATACTGGAATTAAAATTAACAACCTAATTTAAAAAACTCAAATCACTTAGCACTGTGATATAGGAGAAAATCACTGAGCCTGTGTTATCTTTTTAAAGACAAAAGAAATTATAGAAACTTGGACTTTTAAAGTATATACATTTAGAGACATTATGAGTGAGGAATAACATTACTGTATCTTACTGGTTAACTTTAGATAGTAGTAGAAAAAGTATTCAAATATATTTTCCAGTGATTTAAGACTATCCATTAGAAGTCAAGAAATAAAATTTGTAACTCCCAAACAACTAGAGAAAAAAAGTACCATAACATATTGAAAAATTCAAAATGCCGAAGGAGGACAGAATTAATATAAAAATGTACACAGTAACTCCAAACACATTGGTAATCATAACTACAAATGGGGTTTTTTTGCACCATTTAAAGTTATAGATTTAGAGATTGGTCTTAAAGCAAATCCCATCTCATATAGAAGAGATGCACCTCAGACAAGTAACTATCAAATGAATAGAATCGACAAAAAGAAAAAGGAATTCTAATTTTGTTAAGAAATCATAATTTCAAAGAGAGAGACTTTGAGGCAAAAAGGATTAAAACACTCACATATGGATATTTCATGTTTATAACGTATATAACTTATTAAGACAATTCAATCATGACCTTAATGCACATGACAGCATAACTTCAGAACATACAAAGCAAGAACTGATTGAAATCCAGAGAAAAATGTAAAAATTTATAAATGCAATGGGAAATATTAGCACATTGTCTTCAAATTTTTTTGAAATACAGACACACCTCATTTTATCACACTTCACTTTATTGCACTTTTCAGATAATTATGTTTTCTGCGAATTGAAGGTTTGTGGCAACACAGCATCAAGCAAGTTGATTGGCACTGTTTTCCAGCAGCTTTTGCTCACTTTGTGTCTCTGTGTCACATTCTGATAATTCTCGCAATATTTCAGACTTTTTCATTACAGTTATACTTGTTATGGTGATCTGTGATCAGTGATCTTTGGTGTTACTATTATAATTTTTTGCGGGTGCTACAAAAAAATACATATATGTGCATATGGATAGAATATGAACTTAATAAATATTGTGTGTGTCCTGACTGCTCCACTGACTGGCTGTTACCCTATCTCTCTCCCTGTCTTCAGGCCTCCCTATTCCCTGAGACACAATAATATTGAAATTAGGCCAATTAATAATGCTATAATGCCTCTAAGTATTCAGTTGGAAAAAAAAAAATTGTTCCATGTCTCTCACTTCAAATCAGAAGCTACAAATGATTACGCTTAGTGAGGAAGGCGTGTCAAAAAGCCAAATAGGCCAAAAAGTAGGACTCTTGTACCACATAGATAGCCAAGTTATGAATGCAAAGGAAAAGCTCTTGAAGGATATTAAAATTGCTACTCCAATGAACACGTGAATGATAATAAGGGAAAACGGCCTTATTAGAGAAAGTTTTAGGGGTCTATACAGAAGATCAAACCAGCCACAAAATTCCCTTAAACCAAAACCTAATCCAGAGCAGGGCCCTAACTCTTTTCAGTTGTATAAAAGCTGAGAGAGGTGAGAAGGCTGCAGAAGAAAAGTCTGAAGCTGGCAGAGATCGGTTCATCAAGTTTAAGGAAAGAAACTGTCTCCATAACATCAAAGTGCAAGGGGAAGCAGCAAACTACTGATGTAGAACCTGCAGCGAGTTATCCAGAAGATCTAGTAGATCATTAATGAAAATGACCACAATAAACAACAGATTTTCAATGTGGACAGAACAGCCTTCTGTTAAAAGAATATGCCATCTAGCACTTTCATAGGTAAAGAGAAGTCAGGGACTCATTTCAAAATTTTAAAGGACAAGCTAACTGTCTGTGCTCTACAAATGGAACAACAAAGCTTGGATGACACACATCTGTTTACAATATGGTTTATTGAGTATTTTCAGTAAATATTCTACTGTTGAGGTGAGACCTGCTCAGAAAAAAAAATAATTCCTCTCAAAATATTACTGCTTACTGACAATACACCTGATCACCTGATACACAAGATCTCTGATACATGTGTACAAGATGAATGATGGTTTCATGCCTGCTAACATAATGATCTTTCTGCAGCCCAGGGGTCAGGAGTACTTTCAACTTTCAAGTCTTATTTTTTAGGGAATACATTTTGTACTGCTATAGCTGCTATCAACAGTTTTTCCTCTAGAGTCACCGTTCTACATGCCATTAAGGAAGAGCATTTGTGATTCATGGGACAAGGTCAAAATATCAACATTAGTAGAAGTTTGAAAGTGATAGATTCCAAACCTCATGGATGATTTTGAGAGTTTCAAGACTTCCGTGGAGGAAGTAATTGCAGATATGGTTTTTTCTAGCAATAAAACTAGAATTAGAAGTGGAGCCTGAAGATGTGACTGAATTGGTACACTTCAATGAATTGTTGAACAATTGAGCGAATGAGGGATTGCTTATGGAAGAGCAAAGAAAGTGGTTTCTTGAAGTGGCATCTGCTCCTGGTGAAAATGCTATGAAGATTGTTGAAATGACAATGAAAGATGTAGAATATTATATAAACTTAGTCGATCAAGTAGTGGCAGAGTTTGAGAAGATGGACTCCAACTTTGAAAGAAGTTGTACTGTGGGCAAAATGCCATCAGACAGCAGCACAGGCTATAGAGAAATTGTTCACGTTGAAGAAGAGCCAATCAATATGGCAAACTTCACTGTTGCGTTATTTTTAAAAAGTGCCACAGCCACCCCAACCTTCAGCAACCACCACTCTACAGAGTCAGTAGCCATCAACTCAAGACAAGACCCTTCACCAGCAGAGATTATGACTCACTTAAAGCTCACATGATGGTTAGCATTGTTTAGCAATGAAGTATTTTTAGCTAAGTTATGTACAGTTTTTTAGACATAGTGGTATTGCATACCTAATAAACTACAGTGTCGTGCAAAACATAACTTTCATATGCACCAGGAAACCAAAAAAATTCATTTGACTTGCTTTATTTCAGCATTCGCTTTTTTGGGTTGGTCTGGAACTGCAGTATCTCCAAGTTGTGCTTGTAAAAGAAAATAAAAACGTCACACATAAAAAACTGTGAGTTTTAAGTTGAGAAAATATATTAATGTAATTTAATATTATGACAGATTAAAGGAGAAATATTACATATATAATTACTCAATATATACATAAAAACATTTGCTAACAAGAGCAACATATACTAACTCTAATAAAAGTCACTAAATAGTTTAGAATAAAATCCTATTAACTTGATAAAATGTACTATATGATAAATTACTGGAAACATTTTATGAAAATTAGGCCAAAAGTGAGGATTCCTTCTATCATTATTACTGTGTATCACTGCACTAAAAAGCCTTTAGCGGTACCTCAAGAAAAATAAACTAGAGGTACAGATACTAAGTGGGGAAAAGACAGAACTGTCATTATTTTCTCACAATATGATATTTCTCTTAGAAAACCAAAGAGGATCAACTGGAAAAGCATTAGAATTAATAAGACAGTTATTTTAAATGGCAACCTGAAGTATAAAGTTCTAAGAATAAACCTAACAAACTTAGCTCATCCTTTTAGCAAAGCCACAAACACTACTAAAAAGATATAAGCAAAGACCCAAATGAAAGTAACCCTATATGTCTTCATGGATGAGAAGATTTTTAGAATTTTAAATTGTATATGATGAGCGTGAAATATCTTGCCACCTATCTGAATAATAACAGCAAATATTTGAAGAATAAAGTAAAAGTTTATACATAAGCATAATAAGCATTACATATATTACATAATAAGCATTAAAAACCTATAATATCTTTTTTAAAAATATAGAATATTAAATTGTATTGAGATAAGAAAGTCCTTCTTAAGAGAGAACACCATAAGAAAAATATTGTTAAATTGGACTAGAGAAAAATAAAAACCTTTCCATGAAAAAAGACACAATAATAAACAAACCAAACAAAAACTCTTGTTCTTATAGAACTTACATTTCAATGGGGAAAACAAGACAGTAAACAAACAAGTTAAAAATATAGTATTGTTATGTACTAAGGAGAAAAATGAGGCTTTAAGGGGTATATGAGATGGCAGGAGAGGTACTGAACTGCATTTTAGCAATTCATTTTGCTTAATTACTTGTGTAAATAGTTCAAAATAGATTAAAGAGTACAGTTATTTTTGTTTCATCTCTCTGTGTTAAATTGAAGACACAGACTTAATGGCTTCGAATGCCCGAGTTTGAGTTTGGGGATAGGTGGGTTGGCAAGTTGGTTGCTTGCTTGTTCGGTGGTATCATCTGGAATGTGAAATAGGTATAAACAGCACCTATCCAAGGGTTACTACGAAAATTAGATGAGATGATGTATGCAATCAATGCACTCTGCCATGGTAAATAATTTATAAACTTAACTCATTTTCTTCTCTTTTTCCCCCCTAATGCTGTTGTAAGATGATTCTGAAAATGAAACCACTTCTTGCCAAAATTTTCCAAAGTTAATTAATCCCAGAAGCATTTATATATTCTAATCTTTTTACCTCCTGGAACTTGAAACTCTGTATCTGACATCATTTCAAACTCATGGGAATCCGAGAAACTAGGATCACAGCACCTAAGAACCTGAGCTGATTTCTTCTATACCCCGACCTTTAGGACCGATTGTTTCCTTCTCTTTCTATGCTGAAAGTACACCATTAGAATTCTATTTTGATTGATGTGGGGAAGGATGTAAATTTCCATAACATATTGAAACACTGATTTCACTCTGTACTTATTGAACACCAATATAATGTAGGCAATATACATCGTGATCTTTGACCTTAAGCAAATTACAGTTAAATTGAAGAATATCAATTAATTTCAAGACACGTTTTGGGGTGTCCCTTCTATGTGCCTTCTTTGCTAGACACTGAGAGTCCAAAGGTGGAAGATATAATCTGTTTCTTCAAATAGCTTGCAATCTCAGAGGAGGAAGACACAGTATATTGTGTAAATATAAATGATGGCAAGAAGAAGGGCACTTAGCACAGCCTGTGAATGTAAGGTCCGTTTTCTTAAAAGGTTAGCTCATAAGCAAAATCTTGAAAGGTGAAGGGATATCAACAAAAGATGGGCAGGAGTGTATAGAAAGAGGAAATGACTGGAACAAAGATATGTGAGAATAAAATGGAATAGTGCAGGGATACAGGGGAAATGGCAACTGATTTTATATTATTAGGGAATAGAATGTAATACAAGGAATATCAGAAATGAAATAAAGATGTAGATATAGACAATACTAGGGAATAACTAGTTGTATGGTTGTGTGTTACCAGGTATAGATAATAAACCTTATGGCTGGGCAGTGGAGAAACCTACTTAGGCCTGAATTCCATTGTAAAATAGATGGGACTTGAAACAAGCTTCCAGGAATAAGTAACTCAATATAAATAGAGAAAGAGGGACATTGTGTGAGAAGAAGAGGGGGAAACATCTTAAAGCAGAGGAAGTATAAAGGACTTGGAAAACAGATTCCACGTTTATGGAATAGACATTGTTTCATTTTCTTTTTTTTTTTTTCTTTAACAAGGCATTTATCTTATCCTTACTAAATGCCAGACATTGTCCTCTGTGTTTTGTGAATTTTAATTCATTTAATTCTTAGAGAACCCTAGGAGGTGCTATCACAGTGTTCCCATTTTACAGAAGAGGCAACTGAAGTACATAGAGGTTATGTATTTTGCCCAGGGTCACAGAACTAATAGGAGAGACAGGATTTAACCCCAGCAATTTAGCTACAGATTACCTGCTTTTAATGACCATACTGTGGCAATTTTCTATATGTCTGTTACTGAAATTAGATTGTCTCAGAGGAAGACAGTGAAAGACAAGAGGTGAAGTAATATCTTAAACAAGGTCACAAATAACAGTCTGACTAATTTAGGTTTGGTATTCAGGGAATGCATTGAACATTCAGTAAATAATTATTGACCATTCACTTATCAAACCAAGTGCTAAAATTTTGGCACGCTCTTCTCATATTTCTGCTCATTGTATTAGCCTAGCTTAACTTATCCGCTACCACTGGGAATTGCACTTAAACCATAAAAAGCATAAAAATAATATTTTTATTTTGATGAAAAACATGAAATGCAGATGCAAATAAACTCAAAAGAATCCCCTTAAAAGATATTTACATAAAAAAATCATACCTACGTATATTGTAGTTACCATCTGAAACCTAAAGATAATGAAAATTAAAATTAAGATAAAATGTAAAAGCATCCAGACAAAACAAAATAAAAATTACCTCTAACATCTCATCAGAAACTATGGAGACCAGAAGACATAGAAGAATCTCTTTAAGGGGCTCCTGGGCGGCTTAATCAGTTAAGCATCTGACTCTTGATATCAGCTCAGGTCACAATCTCACAGTTTGTGAGATCAAGCCCTGTGTCGGGCTCTGCACTGACAGCACAGAGCCTATTTGGGACTCTCTCTCCCTCTTTCTGTCCCTCCCTTGCTTGCATGCATGCATTCTCTCTCTCTCTCTCAAAATAAATAAACTTAAAATACATATATATGTGTATATATGTATACACATACAATTTAAAGATATGTATACACATACAATTTAAAGATATATATATATATATCTTTAAATTGCTGGAAAAAAATGAACTCAGAATTCTCTATCCAGCAAAGAATATCAAATCTATAGACTATACAATCATACTAAAGTTATAGTAAATATAAATGGACTAAAACTCCCAACTAAAAAACAGTCACATTAGATAAACATACAAGACTCAAATTTACCTGTCAATAAATGATACACTTTAAATATGAAGAAACTGATAGGTTAAAAGTATAAGGATAGAAAAAGACATGCCGTGGGGCGCCTGGGTGGCACAGTCGGTTAAGCGTCCGACTTCAGCCAGGTCACGATCTCGCGGTCCGTGAGTTCGAGCCCCGCGTCGGGCTCTGGGCTGATGGCTCAGAGCCTGGAGTCTGTTTCCGATTCTGTGTCTCCCTCTCTCTCTGCCCCTCCCCCGTTCATGCTCTGTCTCTCTCTGTCCCAAAAATAAATAAACGTAGAAAAAAAAATTAAAAAAAAAAAAAAAAAAAAAAGAAAAAGACATGCCGTGCAACACCAAGCATTATACAGTTGGTGAGATTATATTCATATCAGACAAATTAAACTTAACTAGAACTATAACCAAGGTTCACAAGGGTCATTTCAAAGAATCAGTTTATCAAGCACGTAAATGATTCTAAATGTGTATGGATCTAATAAAAATTTCTAAATACATATAGCAAATACTGAACAAAGTTACAGTAGAAATAAAAAGATGCATAATTATAATTTGAGATTTTCTTATTCCTCTCTGTCAGGAATTAATAAAACATGCAGACAGAAAATCAATAAAAACATGGAAGAATTGAATAGACCCTGTTGACATTTATAGAACATTCCATTCAACAATAACTGAATATAGTATTTTAAAGTACATATGGAACATTTCCAAATATAGACCATATCCTGGGGCATAAAACAAGTCTCAATAAATTTCAAAGAATCAAAGTACTGGAGAATATGTTGTCTGACCACAATGAAATTATTAGAAATCAATAATTAAAAGATATTTGAAAATTTTCCCAAATATTTGAAAATTAATCCACACACTTCAAACCATGTAGGTCAAGAAAGGAATTATAAGAGAAATTAGAAAGTACTTTAAACAGAATTAAAGAAGTTCATGCAGAATTAACCCCCTGTGATGGAAGTGACAATTTGAGGGACATGAAACTGAATGGTTTCCTTTAGTATAATTCGAGGGGTTCTATGGGTGGATCATGGGACTAAGGTAGAAAGAGTACAAAACACCATCAACGAAGTGATGAGGGCCATGTCTCTGGTGAGCGCCTAACTTAGTCTAGCATTTAGCATATAGAACCTAGGATAGCACCTAGGAACCTCCTAATAAAAGATATGGAATAAATAAATAAATGAAGTTCTTCTTAACTGTTAAGGTAACCTAATATTATTCATTTCATATGTTGACTTGGCTGCCAGATGATTGAATTGAGTGTGTTAAAGAGCTTCCCCCACTAGACTCTATAGTTCTATTCCATATTTCTCTCAAAATGGTTTCCGTTAACTCTATTCACAACCTTTCACTCTTTAATTCTTTGTCACATATGATACTGGCCTTCTCACTCTTTCACCTCTCAGAATATCCAGGAGAATCTCTCTGATAATACCTGTAAGTGCCTGCGGGTAACATTGGTAGCGTTGAAACACCTGTCTTTCTTCCATTTAAAGATAAAGATAAACATATCTAAGATATGGAAACACATTAATTTCACACATATATCAATATGATGTAAATTTAGGAGGTTATTAAAGCATTTGTCAATGTTAAATTCCATGAATTAAATTACCTTCTCTCTTTATTCTGCTCAATAACATGCTAAAACCAAAATGTAGTCCTTTTTATTTTGAAATAAAGTAAGCATATTTATGATTGGATTTATTAGAAAGATATAAATTTCTATGTATTCTGATTTTTTCCCTTGGACTTAAAATAATACCAAGCATTTTTTTAATTCACATTATATAGACAATACATTTTTCAAGTGGAGGAGCCATGTCAGTGGTGTGGGGGAGAGGAGTTTTTCAAAGACAGAACTTTAAGTTTGAAAATTAGTGACTAATGGAGCATATCCAGTAGGTATTTTTCATACAACTTAGCATCATCATTATATAATGATGCTGCTTTGATGTGAGATTAATACAGACACATGATTTTTCATCCAAGAGTATCAATATTATAGAACAATGAGCAGAGCAGTTATAACAAGAGGAAAACATTAGGATGAGATTTTAAAATATAAAAGAGATAAGATTTGCAGTAGCCTTATTCACAAATGGTGCCAAGTCTATCATAGATGAAGAGAAAATTATGAAGATGCAGAAAGTGTCTTAGTAAACCTTAATGTGGGAACAGGATACTACAGAGTTAAGATTTTAAAAAAAAACCTCTCAGTATTTTTTTTATTTTATATAAAGTGTACACAAAGCGAGAACTAAAGTACGCCGTGCCGCATCTCCTATCTCAATCCAACACAGTGAAAGAAATTTTACCTTTGAATATTCATTCTTGTATGGATCTGCATATATTATCATAAGGGGAAAATAACCTAGCATGTTGACCAAACCTTGAATTGAAAACTCTTCACATTCATTTCTTCTGCATCATATCCCTCAGTTGGGATATATATACACATCCTAAGTAATTTTGATGACTTTTCTAAAAGAACTAGATTCTATGCAAATATAGGAAGTAAATTTACCTTATATTTACAAAGCAGATTTCTTCATGCATATCTGATTTATGAATTTCAACAATCCTTTATGATAGGACAGGAGCACCTGTTACCCTATTTAGGGGGGTTGGTAACTGAGCTGTAGAGAAGCTGAGGGACATGTCCAAAGATTCATGACCGTCAAGTAATGGATCTTTGAACTAATACCTTGTCTATGATTTCGACTTCTGGTTCCATCTTAACTCAAAATCAATTTAATATCTCTTCAAAGTGAGCCTTTGAGTCACTCTCCTGGAAAGAAGGAAAGTCACAGACCCACACAAGTAAAGTCAATCTGGGACAGTAAAGTCATGAGGAAATATTACAGGGCACTGTAATTATATTATGGAATGTATAAACCTCTGTGAGCTTACTGAATATGAACCTGCTTCAGTCATTGCCACCAGGCCCTGACTTTGTCAGATGTCTATCATTTTATAGTACACACTTGATTCTGTATCACACATTTGGAGATAGCTTCTTTACTAAAACAAAGCTGCTTCACGGAAGTCCCTCTGTTTTTGTCATTACCTGATATAATTATGATATTTCAACACAGCTCCAGTAAACGTGTTGATAGACATATCATAGATTATAAATGCATCTATTGAAATGCTAACCATGGTTGCAAAGCAGATTATCTTATTTAAAGACACTGGTTTTAAAATTTAGACATTTAATTTAATTATCTTTTCCCAGAAGTATATAAGGAAATCAGAAACCTAGTGTGAATAACATTATCTTCACAGAAATGCAAACTTGCAAGAGCATTTTTTGCCACAAACTCAATAATTTTAGTATAATCACTAACTATGTTTTTGTTTTACAGAACCAGTATGATTTGGAAAAAGAATAAAATTGCTTTTAAAGTACAAAAATAATTATGAACCACTTGAAACGTAATGTCTGTGTTTTATTTCTCATCAGAATTCATTAGTGTGTAACATCAATAATTTAGCCCATCATTTGCCAACACTGACTTGGCTCAGTAGTTCAATCATGTAACCCTGTAAACTCACTTTCCATTAAAATGAATGTTGCTGACAAAGGATAACTAAAGAGATACTTCATTTATTAACTAAAGAGGTACTTCATTTATCAACATTTTTAAATTAGGAGTTTGGGGCCACAGAAGCTTAGCTGGATGATTTATTTGAAGGATCTTTATATTAGACCTAAAGACTTGTTCCAAATCATACGATGCTACCCACAAAGATAATCGCATTTCATTTGTGTAACATGTGACTCAGGGCTCTCTCTTCAGAGGCAGGCATAGCCACCTGCAGAGAATCAAATGACCTACCAGAATGAAAACTTGACTGCTTAGTATAAAATTATGAAATGTGCAGCATTCTCCTATATCCCGATTTACTCCATTGGGCATATTTCTTACCAAACCTATAATATGACATCCAATATTCTAATATCCTAATGCTGTTAAAATTGATTTGAGGATTAAGTAAATAGGCTGGAATTAGTTAATAATGAGCGTAAGACTCCCCAATATCCACAAATTGGACTCCAGTACGTTTAAATTTCTCATCACTTGCCATGACACACACCTCCCCAAATATAAATGCCTCTAGATGTTGCCAACACTGTTTTGAATTAGAGTTTCATTTTCCAGAGTTGATCCCACATCCTGCTGATAGGTTAACATCACACCATTTGGGACGCAAAAAGCAAACAAACAGATAAATAAATAAAAACATCTGCAGTGCAGTGAGCAAAGCATGAAATAAAAATTCCTTATATATGTCAAAATATTCCTGCCCTAGGCCTTCGAACATATAATTTCTAGCAAATATGGCAAGACTGCACGATGAGATCTTTCCTTGCTTCTTCTGTAATAAATTAAATGTGTGTTTCTTATTAAAACCTTTTGATAGAAGTTGGAGGATCTCTGCTTTTAGCCTTTAGAGTTGCCAGCTGGCATCTTTCCCTGTTTTGGATCAAAAAGTTCTCAGCCAGCTGATTCATTCAAAAGGCAAAATCCGGGGGTGCAGTTGGATTATAAAATGTTATCTTTACTGTATCAAAGTACTTCTTTCTCTTATTTCATCTCTTCTCTCCCCGTTTAGCTTTCCTTTCTTCTTTAGAAATATTTATTCTGACAGATTCGAAATAACAATGATCCTACAGAAAACCTTCCTCATGCCCTCTTTATTTTTACCTTACAAAAGTTAAGCTAGGGGGAAAAAAACTCTTCCAAACATTATGAGTAAAGAGTTGCTCATCACACAGTACTGTGTTAGTAATATTCTGTAGTCTTTTTGTGAAAAAGTAGAGGCAGCTGCACTGTATCGATGCAGCTAGCTTCTGAGGGTAGCTAGGGAGTTCTAGCATCATTGCATTAGCTGATGTTTCTGTGGCACTTTATATTTTCAATGTGTTTATTTTAATTTGACTATCACAAAAAACTCTGGGAAAGTAGATTTTATTATGCCCATTTTACAGATAAATAAACTTTCAAAGAGCTGACATGAACATCCCTGTGAACACCATGCATGTGTTCATTTAGATGAACCACATTTAGATCCCGTATTTCCTGATTCCCAGTCCATACTGTGCAAATGAAACCCGCTGCTGCAGGGTGCCCGTGTTCTGGCTGAGAGAGAGAGATGCATCCACATCCTGTGAATCTGTTGTGGAAGACAACGAAAGTCAAGCAAAGGAGCAAACTAGATGCAGCTAATAGTGGACGGTCATGTTAAGAGAGTTATAGTACACAGGTGGCATCTTACAAAACTAACTCATCCAGACTAGATTTTCAGTGACAATATTTGAGAAATAGAGCTGAGAAGCTACTGTTAAAAAAATGTAGGTCTACAATTATAAGATCCTGACCAGCGAAGGAAATAAGACGGGGGAAATGATGGCCATTTCAGAGGCATAAACACACTGACCTATTAAAGAATGGTCTCAGGTGAAATAGAGGAAAACAAGAACAGCCGCTATTGCTCTAAACTTAGAAGTTAAGGATAACCAAAATAATAAGAAAAAGAAAGGATAGTTGGTAGGACCCTAACCTCTAGTGAAGTGAAGGGTCCTGTGTAGTTTATGCATAACCTAATAAGAAAGTGGGACCCATATCGATATATCCTCTTAGCAATTGAAATACTGACTAGCACGTAGATGACCAAGAGGAGCTATAACAACACCTTTCGTGGTCAGATTGTAAAGCCATAAAGCCAGGCATACTTATAATTCTGAGGAAATTATGAATAAAAAATAATCGGAGGGAAAATGGCAAGTACCTTAGCAAATTTCCAGGTTCAGCTGGAGAGAAGCATGTCATACATCAAAGCAGAAAGAAGTGAAGACCAGGAATTAGAAAAGTTAAGAATATACTATATAACAAAAGCCACGAGAAAAAGGTTGTGAGATGGTGATCATCAGCTGCAATTATAGCCAAGACCTTATGTATCTTTGAGGTTTATTTTTTCCACTGTAGAGTGCATAATGGCCTGCAAATATGATGTGCTTTTTACTTAGACATTTGAAAATTTAGGCTGGAATGGTACTGATTCACAGCCTCTTCAAGAGCATCCCAAGTGTATTTTGAAACCGCCCCCCATACATAGAGGATGAGAGAGTTTGTGCGTTTGGTTTGGTATCTTATTGACTTATTGTGGAAAATATTCCACAGTCATGGCATCTGTTAAGCTAAATGGCTCTTTATATTATATTATATGATATGACATATTATCCAGACTTCAGTCATTATAACATGAAACAGTTTTTGCTGTATTTCTGAGTTTTGTATAAGATTCACATAATTGATTCCATATTTGCCAAAAAAAAATTCACCAGAATGGATTTAAACTTATCATGCACACATGTAAATATCATGCATGAAAAGAAATATATAGCTGGCCAGTATCTGAGCCTTTAAAGTCCTCTTCCACACATCTGGCTTTATTAAATAGAAACTATTTGTGATTATTCCTTGATCTTTCTCATTTAAAAATGTTTGTAGAAATTTTAAAAACAGGAAAGTAGAAGAATTTATCTAAGTTGCTTTTCAAGCAAAATAAAAGGGAGAAATTTGTAAATTAGTATGAGATATAAACAAATAAATATACATTAGAAGAGAAAGTAGACCATCTAATAAATGAAGAAAGAGTCCATGGCTAGCAAAATGGATAAAAGAAAGATACTCAGGGAAAAATGGTAATATAAGTCTTTTGTTAGAAAAGAGAATAGAGTATCACCTGTTACTGAATACCTTGAAGTAATGAAAACTTATACAAATTATTTCTGACCAAAAGACAATATGGAATACTAAGAAAATATGAGCAGAAACGACAGCAATTCAAATGACAGAAATTATAACAGCTAAGTGAAATGGATAATGAATTTACCAAATTATAGACAGACAAGTTGTTTCTAAAAATCCTGAAAATGCTGAGACATAGCAAAAATCTGTGGGGGGTGGAGAGAGAGAGGGAGAAATTTTTCATTAACTTAATAAATATTAAACATCTGTGCATTATACCTATAAAGATGAAGAAGATTCAGTGTCTGCTCTTATGAAAAATCTAGTCTATGGTAAAAACCCAGGCAGGAGACATTGTCAATGTAGTGTGATAAATGCAAAGATGATAGAAGACAGAGGTGCGAAGGCTTTTCCGACAAAAGACAAAGAAAGGACTAAACCTATACCTGAAAGAACCTCGCATATTACTGGAATTACTTACACTATGTGCATGTGAATCACATAGAATTCAGTTGAACTAGAGCTACAGGTGAGTGTAGAGATAAGCAGTAGCCAAATCTTGCCAGTAGTTCTGTGCCATGAAAAGATCTTGGACTTTATCCTGAAGGTATTGGGTGGGAGGAAGGGAAAGGGGATTGATAAGTGTAAGGAGAGAGAAATGATAACATTTGAGTTTTAGAAAGATTTCTTAGGTTGGTATATGGAAAGTAGAAGGTAAGTGGGTAGTGAAGGGAGAAGGTGGAGTAGAGGTTTCATGACTGGAAGTGAGACTGACGAGGACAGTCCTGCAATAGTTCAGTTCAGATAGCTAGTAGCCTCAAATGAGGTAATGTCATTGGAGATAGAGAAGATACTTGAGAGATAATACAAGACAGCAAAGAATAACACTTTTAACTGGATGTCTCACTTGATTTCTAGCATAGTTATCTTTTTACCTCTCTATGATTCCTGGTTTGGGAATTCAGCAAAATGCCATCCTCCACCTTTCCTTCTTTTCTTCTTTCTTTTTTTGTAGAACAAATATTCTTTGATATGTCTCTTTCCCTTCTGGGCATCATCTGATACTGCTTTCTGTTCCTTTGAAGTCATGTCCATCACTGCCTCCCTCTCTCTGATGCCGTCAAGTCTTATATAAAGAGTATGAACATCCTTCCTGTTTCCATAAGTTCAGAGATTGTTTTTTCATACCTCTTTCATGGCACTTGTTTTATTACAACTTAACATTCTTGAATTTCCTTCACCAGATAGATTGGGACCCTGAAAACAATGCCATATTCAGCTTTATATTCCCAGTAGTGTCAAATACAATGTAGATTCATCTTGTTTTGATATATATGTCAAATATGTACATATGGCATTTATTTGATACATACTTACAACATGTATATATAATATATACCTGTCTTCTTCAAAAGTCTTTAAAATCCTTGTGGGCAGGGCTATGGTTTACTCAGCTTTATACCCTGTAGCACGTTTAGGGAGCATACATTTTAATAGATTCTCTATAAATGTTTAATGAAGAAAATGGGCAGCTTTATCAAAGGATTATTTGAGATAGTGTCCAGGAAATAATCTGATACTGAATTAATTAATCAGCAAATCAGGGCAGTGTTAAGAACAACATGATACAATTTTTTCATACTTGAAGAAATCTTTTTATTTTTATTTTTTTACAAGATATACCCTGGAGGCAGTGGATATTTTAAGGCAGGTAGAGTACAATTTATTTTTAAAATAATATTTGGAAGATCTCTTGTGTATTAATTTTCTTAGTACCAGTCTACCCTTAAGACTAGAAGAAAATCAAGAAAGTGTATAAAACCAAATTGTGTACAACCAATTGTATAAAACCAAAGTGATGAGATATGTAAAAAGAAGGTTATGAATTAAGATTTCTAGAAATTTTAATGTTAAAAAACTTACTGATTTGCATTTATGAGTTCACTGTTTACAAGTAAATATACCAAAAAGTTCAATCAAAATAAGGAAGTCCATTGGAAAAGGAACTTCAAGGGTGCAAAAATTAACAATGAAAAACCATGTCACTAGATTATTTTACAAGAAAGGAGAAGGAAAAATATCTAGGTATGTATGAGCTATGAAGAACTCCTTAATTCTTTTTTTATTAAATGTACCATTTCTAAAAGGGCATTCGGGTCATGATTTTTAAGTTGGACGAGGTGAGCAATTATTGTTTTGAGTAACAAAGATAAGTTCAGTAATGTGATAAACCTCTATCTTATATTATTATTAAATAAGATAGGCTACAGTTTGCCAGTGACAAGGCACACATAGACTGTATCTGTAAGACAAATGGCCCAAGATATTGATAAAATCTGTAGACATGAGATGTTTTTTCTTTCTATAAGAAATATGATTTACTGCCTAAAGATATCAAGCCTGTAGTTTTGAGCTAAAGCCCATTACCACTGTGGCTTTACCAGCTAAGCCAGTTGATAGGTACAGAAAATATTGAATGTGATTAGTTAAACTGTTAGGATATGGTCCCATGATTCCTGCAGATTATCCCACAAGGCAGAATAATTTCAGTAAGATTATATACCAACAAATTGCCTTCAGACATAGGTTTACATAAGTGTTAACGAAATAAAAAAGAATGAATCTATGACTAGATTGTAGAACAATTGCTATTGGCCATATTAATAAATCTAGTTTCACAGACTGTTTTTTTCTTCTGATAAAACAAATAAAGCTGTAGTTCTTAGAAGCATAACTGTCCCACAATAGAACCAACAAAAATCTATAAAAGAAAAAGAATGTGCTTGTTTTACAAAGGTGCTACAGCAAAAATAAGCATTAAAAACAACAAAGTACAGTAAATCATTTTATTAAGGGCTGCTTTTAGGTACATTAGTTGTACATCTTTCAAAACTGAGAAACCATTATATTCTGGCAACAATTCAGAAAATGATACTTTCAGATGCTTGCCATAGAGCAAAGCATTTTTATTCCCATAATAGATAATTCTAATATATTTAATAAGTCTTGTTTGTCCCAAATGACACTGTGCCAGCTAACTTTAAAACTTAAATTATTTTAAATAATATTTCAAAAGTGAGTTTTATTATATTTATAAATAATCTCTGAAGAAATTGAGTTGAAACCAATAAATGTATTTATTAATAGTTGCTAATACATATAAAATCCAATTATTTTTAAGAACTCCAATCATGGAAACTCCTCAAGTCTATTTTCAATTTACAAGATACTCTTCATGCAACTTTGAAGTTTTATTTAAAGATTTGATAGTACTGAGTGCATTTTCTAGTTCTTTTACTTGTACAAAAACTTAAATGTCACCAAATTCACAAATTATGCAGACAGTATGTACCTAAAATCTTTAACTATTTTCCTATATGTTTTGCAGCAAATTTTAAATTTCTGCTTACTTAATTAAATATGTTACATATTTATTTTATTAAAATCAACTCAATTTTGTGCAAAATGGCACCAGTTATCTTTCTTAGTGTGTATTAAACCTATGAAATATTCCTTAATTAGGAAGACTTTCATATTTTCTTCAAATATCTTACACCATATAACAATTGTTTTTCAATTTCATTGCAGTGGTTCCACCATATATTTTTAATAAACTAATGAATCCTGACTGGTCTTATTCATCATATTCTAGGTACATTTTAGTTATCTTCTCATTTTGATTTTTACTTACCAAGGAAATAAGTCACAAAATCATTAAGCTGAATTATATTTTCATGTTTATCAATGATTATCTGATATTTCATCAACTCTGATGTTTTCTTTACTTCATATATAAAAATAGACGTATCTTGCCCTTTCCAACAAAACAGTTTTCTAAGACAAAAGTTTTAAATAAGTTAAATAAATTATTTTCAGCTGTGAGTTTCAGGTAAATTCAAGTACTTTTCATTTTCCTCAACCTCTTTTGATAACAAATAATGTCTCTCATATATTTTCATCATAATATCAACAATAACTTAGAAATTCACAATGATTTTATTTATTTTTTTTTCAACGTTTATTTATTTTTGGGACAGAGAGAGACAGAGCATGAACGGGGGAGGGGCAGAGAGAGAGGGAGACACAGAATCGGAAACAGGCTCCAGGCTCTGAGCCATCAGCCCAGAGCCTGACGCGGGGCTTGAACTCACGGACCGCGAGATCGTGACCTGGCTGAAGTCGGACGCTCAACCGACTGCGCCACCCAGGCGCCCCAAAAATTCACAATGATTTTAAACACACATTTCTCCTTTCCAGTTTTCTGAACTTAAAAAGAGGAAAAATTAGCCTAAGAGATAGTACCAAATTTCTCTGAGCAGAGACCATATTTTATTAGAAAAACATCTTCATAAAGAGCCTAAATGTCCATCAACTGATGAATGGATAAAGAAATTGTGGTTATATACACAATGGAATACTATGTGGCAATGAGAAAGAATGAAATATGGCCTTTTGTAGCAACGTGGATGGAATGGGAGAGTGTTAATGCTAAGTGAAATAAGTCATACAGATAAAGACAGATACCATATGTTTTCGCTCCTAAGTGGATCCTGAGAAACTGAACAGAAGAACATGGGGGAGGGAAAGGGAGGGGGAAAAAAAAAAAAAAGTTTAGAGAGGGAGGGAGCCAAAACATAAGAGACTCTTAAAAACTGAGAACAGGGGCGCCTGGGTGGCGCAGTCGGTTAAGCGTCCGACTTCAGCCAGGTCACGATCTCGCGGTCCGTGAGTTCGAGCCCCGCGTCAGGCTCTGGGCTGTTGGCTCAGAGCCTGGAGCCTGTTTCCGATTCTGTGTCTCCCTCTCTCTCTCTGCCCCTCCCCCGTTCATGCTCTGTCTCTCTCTGTCCCAAAAATAAATAAATGTTGAAAAAAAAAAAACTGAGAACAAACTGAGGGTTGATGGGGGGTGGGAGGGAAGGGAGGGTGGGTGAGGGGTATTGAGGAGGGCACCTGTTGGGATGAGCACTGGGTGTTGTATGGAAACCAATTTGACAATAAATTTCATATTTAAAAAAAAAAAACCTTCATGGACAACTTGAGGTAGAATGTGCAAGAAGGGAAAGCAATAAGCAAACTCTCATAATTTCTCACTTGCAGGGAATAGTAGAGAATTCCTCAAGGGCAGAGTGAGAGCAATATGATGGAAGGCCAGAGTTCAGGTTGGCAGAAATAATTAAGGTATACTTTGGGAAACAGAGATGTTTAGTGAGTATTGTGTATTGTAATGATGTGATCCGCCACTACTCATCTTCTCTAAACCCCTAGTAATTTCTGCTACCATGCATAAAAACTTCAGTTTGGTTTTTATTGTGGAAATTAAAGAAATGAGTACGGTGAAATGACCCCCAAATAGAATCAATTCAGTACATTATAGCTAGAGGAGGTAATGGGGACATAAGCACACCAGGAATTCATGGTTTTAAGAAAGGCATAGGACTTTTCACAAATTAATTAAACCACTGTATGCGCCAAAATTTCTATGAACTCCTGGGAACAAGGAAGCATTTTGTAGGGGGCTGAGAATAAGAAAATTATCTTAATTGAATGTAAAATCATATATAAATCCACAAAGTCACAAGAACATCATGATAAGTAATTCAGAAAGAAAGGAAGGATGTTAGATGAGATTGAGTTCATGTTTGAAATTAAAGAGAATTGAGGATCATTTAGATAATTGAGAGTCTAGAGACATGTATAGTAAGGTGATGAGACTTGAGCTCAGGAAGACCCTTGGGCTAACAAGAATACTTTAGAACTCATAAGGATATTGCTGGTAACTGAAATTATGGGGAAAGTATTCAACTATAGCAAAGGAACAGGTATCAACTATACAAGTCTAAAACTCTGTGTTGACCATAAATATGCCTAAGTATTATAGATTAATTTTTCTTCTTAATGTTCCTCCATTGAAGTAGCATATCTTCAGAATTTTCCTGGAATTACTAATAGCAAATTTTTCTAAGATTTAACCTTATCTATTGGTCACATTTCTAAACTCTACTAGCCAAGATTGTAAGGGGGTACCACAATGGAGTCACATGCATTCACATCACCCAGTTTCTTGGTAACAGTTTCAACTGTAACTGTTGGAAACCAGAAGAAATTATCAGAAGTACATGAAATCAAAAGATACTTCTACTTACAGGCAGAATTAAGTTACAGGAGTCATATTTACCCGTTTGCCTAAAACAGCCAAATACCAAACAAAAAATATATGGAACAACAGTTTTCAAGGTATTTGACAAATCAAGCAATGAAAAGGATAGGGATCCAGAAAGACATGAACCACAAAAGGCAAAGCCTACAGTTGTCTCAGCTTATTGCCTTGAGAGAGTTTGTATTTCATAGTACAAGCTGGGGGTGGGGAGGGAGTAAATAGAGGCAGAATTCTGTAGACTCCAACAGTTGAGTGGATGGAGCTCAGAGTTCAAGGAGATAAAAGAAGCTGTAGTACACAGGACAGAGTATCCTGCAGAGAACTCTGGAAATTTGCAGAAGACTCCCTTTTGAATAACTAGCTGAGCAATATATGCTTATAAGAAAACTGCCGTAGGCCAAGAAAAATTACTCCAAATATTAGTGGCGATAGTATCTAGTTCTCACACAAGACATGTTCCTACAAGACAGAATGAAAAACTTTATAACTTATGGAGAGCTGGGTAGAGTACTCAGAAAAGTCTTATCTCAATAGGGAATTAATTAGCTCTAGATCAACACAGACCTGGCTCTACCTAACATATCTTGAAAATTAGACTCAAAAGGATCAGATTGGTTTCCAAGTAATTTAACTGTAACTAGAACAAATCTCAAGAATATTTATGGGAATACAAAAATATGGATCACCAAAGAAGGTAAAATTCACAATGTAGGACATCCAATAAAATACCACAAGTCATGCAAAACAGAAAAATACAATGAGATAAGTAATTAATTGAAATTGACATGGAACTGCCACAGAGGTTAGAATTAGCAGATAAGTACATTAAGCAATTATTATAACTATGTTCCATATGTTAATAAATTATGTAGAGGCATCAAAGGACACAAATCAGACATCTAAAGACAAAAACTACAATGCCTGAGATGAAAAATGCGTAGGATAAGATTCATGGCAGATGTGAAACTGCATTAAGAAAAGTGAATGAGGGGCGCCTGGGTGGCTCAGTCGGTTAAGCGGCCGACTTCGGCTCAGGTCATGATCTCGCGGTCCATGAGTTCGAGCCCCGCGTCCAACTCTGTGCTGACAGCTCAGAGCCTGGAGCATGTTTCAGATTCTGTGTCTTCCTCTCTCTCTGACTCTCCCCCGTTCGTGCTCTGTCTCTGTCTCAAAAATAAATAAACGTTAAAAAAAAAAAAGAAAAGTGAATGAGAATTCATAGGAATAGAAACCATCCAAAATGAGAGACAGAGAAAAGGAATTTTTTGGGGCGCCTGGGTGGCTTAGTCAGTTGAGCGTCCGACTTCAACTCGGGTCATGATGTCACACTCTGTGAGTTCGAGCCCCGCGTCGGGCTCTGTGCTGACAGCTCAGAGCCTGGGGCCTGTTTCAGATTCTGTGTCTCCCTCTCTCTCTGACCCTCCCCCGTTCGTGCTCTGTCTCTGTCTCAAAAATAAATAAACGTTAAAAAAATTTAAAAAAAAAGAAAGAAAAAGAATTTTTAAATGAAGAGTTTCAGTAAGCTATGAGATGTCTTCAAGCAGCCTCATATACGTCACATGTGAGTCCCTGAAGAAGAGAAGAAAGAGAACAGAAAAAATACTCAAAGAAATGATGGCCGTTTTTTCCCAAATACAATGCAAACTGCAAACAAAAAAGTAAAAGACCACAACTTCAGGAAACAGGAACCTACATCAACACATATCAAAATCAAATTGCACAAAACCAGTGATAAAGAGAAAATCTTAAAATCCACCAGACATTGATAAAACGTGTTACATACAAAGGAACAAAACTAAGGTTGACAGCAGATTCAAATCAAAAGACAGTGGAGTAAGTATTTAAAGCAATGTGGCCGGGGGGAGCCAATCTAGAATCTTATACACAGTTATGTCTTTCAAAAGAGTCCAAAGTGAAGACTTTTTCCGACATACAGAAGTTGACTTACACTATAAGAGATGTTAAAGGAAGTTTGTTAGGCAGAGGAAAAGTGATACCAGTTGGAAATAGGGAGCTACTCAAAGGGACACTTACAGAAATGGTAACTACCTGAGAAAATATATGAGATTTTTTTTTCTTATTTTTAAAACATTTGTAAATGACAAGTCACTCTTTAAGCAAACGATGTATAGCAATACAATGCATAGTTTATAAATATCTATCAGTAGAATGTATGACCATATTATCGTGAAAACCAAAAAAGAAGAAATATATTATTATATGACTTTATACTATATATGAAGTAACTTATCACTTGAAGACATTTTCAACATTGTCTTAGAAGTTCCAACCAATGTAATAATGCAACAAAAAGAAAAAAAATGATACAGATTAGAAAAGAAGTAAAATGGTCTTCATTGGCAGGCATTATCATCTGTATAGAAAAATCCAATGAAATCAACAAAAAAGCTAATAAGTAAACTTAGTAAGTTCGCATAATACAACACTAGTATACAACTATTTCTATATACTAGCTATTATTGGATATCAAAGTTAAGAAAACATTGCCTGTACAATATCATAAAATTATTAAATAACTCCAGTGCAAGACCTATATACTGAAAACTACCAAACATTGCTTAGGGAAATTAAGGAAGTCCTGAATAAGGAAAGGGATGTACCTTATTTTGGGATCAGAAGTCTCAACATTGTTAAGATGTCATTTTTGACAAGTGTCAGTTTTGACAAATTGATCGGAAGATTCAACACAATACAAATCATTTTAAAACAATTAGCAAAAATATTTTAAAATCCACAAGAAAATGCAGAGGACATAGAATATCTAAAGCAACTTTGTAAAGAAAGACTACAGTTGAAGGATTTATAATACCTGAGTAATCAAAGTAGTATGGCATTGGATCAAGATATACCAATAAATCAATGGAACTGAACAAGGACTATAGAAATAGACCCACATTTATTGACAACTGTTTTTGTTTGTTTAAAGTTTATTTACAATTTGAGGAGAGAGCACATGAGCAAGGGAGGGGCAGAGAGAGAGAGAGAGAGAGAGAATCCCAAGTAGGCTCTGTGCTGTTAGCGCAGAGCCCAAATGCAAGACTGGATCTCATGAACCCTGAGATCATGACCTGAGCTGAAACCAAGAGTTGGATGCTTAACTGACTGAGCCACCCAGGCACCCCAACTAACAACTGTTTTCTTACAAAGTTACTAAGACAATTCAACATAGTCTTTTCAACATATGCATATGCAAATAAATGAAATTTGACTCTTACATTAGACCATATGCAGACATTAATGCAAATGTAGCATAAATCTAAACATAGAACCTAAAACCACAAAACTTCTAGAAGAAAGCATAGGAGAAAAATCTTCATGAAGTTGGAATAGGCAACTATTTTTCGAGCACAACACCAAAAAGTACAAGGAAAAAAAAAAATAGATTGGACTTCATCAAAATGTAAAGCTTCTGCTCTTCTAAAGACACTATTAAGAAAATCAAAATGCCAGCAACCTACAGGAAGAAAATATTTGTAAAGTAATATGTTTAACAAATTGTACCCAAAATATGCATTGAAAAAAATCTCTAAACTCTATATCAGATAAATAAATACCGCAACAAAAAGTGGACAAAATATTTAAATGGGCAATTCACCTAAAAAGATATGCAAATAGAAAATAAGCGGATGAAAAGGTGCTCAACACCATTAGTCAGTCATTCATGAAAAACAAGTTAAAACCACAATAAGATAGCACCACACCTATTAGAATGGCTAATGTTTTTAAATTGATCATGTTATGTGTTGACAGGGGTGGTGAGAAAGTGGAATTCTCATAAACTGTTGGTAGAATGTAAAATGGTACAACCACTTTAGAAAATATTTTGGCAGTCTCTTAAGGAAGTAACATGTGACTACCATATGATCTGACTGTTACACTCCTAGGTATTTACCCAGACCTACCAATTCCTGGTCATGGCTACCTTCTTATTATGATACTCGTTGTATATAACTCTGTAAAGACCTTCTTACTTCTGTCTCCCCTAGGCTACACTCAAAGAAGAATAGCATTTTTCTTATGTTACCTCCATCTGGATATTTCAACTATTTACTCCCTTTAAGAGGATGACAGCCTAGAGGGCATCAGACTTCTCATCTCCTCACTTTGTCTTTTTGCCTTGGCCTAGGACATAGGCTTTCCATGTACTCTTCACCTCTAAGGACTTACTCTAAACAGTATTCTCCTCCTTTTCCTTCCCATGGAGACATTATAATAAACAAGTAAAGAAAGGCACTAACAATCAAAAGACCAAGATCCAAAAGTACTATGCCTGTTATATTTGATAGTAACAATGATCACTCAATTCAGCAAGTATATACTGCCTATAAAAGATCAAGCAGTGGGCCAGGTTCTAAGATGTAAAGATGAATAGATACTATTTATACCCTCAAAGAGCATGTAATCCATAAATAATTTAAGGATTCATATATAGAATTTTTTTCTAGAAAAGAGCAAATTGATAGATTATTCAGACAGAAAATCCATAAGGAAACATTAGATTAAAAATACACATTAGATTGGGGCACCTGGGTGGCTGAGTGGGTTAAGCATCCAACTCTTGATTTCAGCTCAGGTCGCGATCTCATGGTTCGTGAGTTCAAGCCCCACGTCAGGCTCTGCATTCTCAGTGCAGAGCTTGCTTGGGATTCTCATTCTCTCTCTCTTTCTCTCCTCACTGCCCATCTCCACTCACCTATGCTCGTGCTTGCTCTCTCTCTCTCTCAAAATAACTAAATAACACATTAAAAAGAATAATAGAATACACATTAAGAGGGTGCCTGAGTGGCTCATGTTAAGTGTCCAACTCTTGATTTTGCCTCAGGTCATGATCTCACAGTCATGAGATCAAGCCCTGTGTCAGGCTCCATGCCCAGTGCAGAGTCTGCTTAAGATTCTCTCTCCCTCTCCCTTTGCCCCTCCCTTGCTCACGGGAAATGGGAGAGGTTGGTAAAAGGGCACAAATTTTCAGGTATAAGATGAATAATAAGGTCTGGGGACTTAAAGTAAAACAGTGACTATATTTGATAATATTGTACTTGCATACAATTTGCATCTGTATTCAAATATATACCCCAAACAGAGTAAATTTGTGAGATAATGGATGTGCTAATTAACTCCATTGTGGGAATCCTTTCACTATATATCTATATATATGTATAGATATATAGATATATATAAAGTTGTTACATTGTACACTTTAAATATACATCTTACAATGTTGTCAATTAAACCTCAATAAACCTGAAAAAAATGTGAATTGGGCATCTATTGTATTTTCTATATAAATGCATTCTCCATTCACAGTCTTGATATTTTAGCCCTAATATTTTGAATTAATATTTTTCAAATATATTTTCCTTCTGAGTATTCATTGGAAAGCAGTCAGGGTGAAGAGAATGGTGTACATAAAAAGATTTTTTATTTTAGGCTTGCTAAAATAATAGGGAATTCCAAATTCACAAGAAAAATGGTTTTGTTTCATTTTTAGGGCTAATTCTAGAGATTATAACTAATTTAGAGGCAAACCTAACCACCTGCAAGGTTAGCACATCATCAGTGTCATGTTAACTCTCCTCAAAAGGATTATTTGAGAGACTCAAGGAGTAAGTCGCTCAGAGCACAGGAGGATCACTGGATAGGTTATCTGAGATTTCTAACAGTGTAAACAAGGTGGTACACAATATTCTAAGATCTTTGTTGATACTTATTCTAATCACCAAGTCTAACATAAAGAAAGGCAGTTCATAATGGCACAGAATGAAGTTACTTTTATGTGCAAGAGATGGTTTTCCTAAAGCTTTTTAAATAAAACAAGAGAAAGATAATTTAATCTTGGTCTGTGTAAAATAGTCAAGAACTAAGAGAATACTTAAAGCCCATTTAAAATTGAACCCAAGTAAATTAATATCTAGGAAAACTAAGCTTTTTTTGCTCTTGACATCCCAAATTTCATAATGCCAAGTCAAAAAATCCAGAGTATACACACACACACACACACACACACACACACACACACACACATCAAAGCTACAGGTCCTGCTACATAGAAATCCAAGTTTGAAAGAATTCTAGAATGCATGGCCCTTCATAATTAGGGCATTTTCTAGCAAATATTCTATTGATTAAGCCTGTGGAATCTTATGCCGCATGGTCTCCAAATCATGTTTTTACTAAAGCAGAAGTTCATATTGAGCTGAAATACATTGGTTTAAAAATTATTGAAATTCAGGGGCACCTGGGGGCTCAGTCGGTTAAGCGTCCAACTCTTGATTTAGGCTCAGGTTATGATCGCACTGTTCTTGAGTTCAAGTCCTGCATCCACATCGAGCTCTGTGCTGACAGTGGGGGGCATGCTTGGATTCTCTGTCCTCCTCTCTCTCTGCCCTTCCCTGCTCACTCTCTCTCTCTCTCTCTCTCTCTCTCTCTCTCAAAAATAAGTAAACATTTAAAAAACAGAATTAAAAAAATTGTTGAAATTCAAATACAATATGTAAGAAAATATAAATATTCTTATGAAGCAAAATTAAAATGCAGTGCTAAATTAGTTCATATAAGTCTGTTTTCCAAGTCAAATTTTATCTAGTCAGCAACCTAAAATTAATTAGAATAATTGACAAAGTTTCAAACTTTGGGACTATGTTCATATTCACAAATTGTATACATCAGAAAACTCATGAGATTTTTAAGTAACATGACTGTTACCACTTTATATATTATAAGCAAACCATTTACCAATCACTGTGAGGTCTAATTATATAAAACGCTGCTAACAGCATTGGAATCATCTTTAGAGCCCTCAGCATACACTTGGAAGCACATATGGCAATGTCAAGTCTCTTTCATTTGTGTAGTTTAGATTTTAGAACAATCAAAACAAATTCAGAGTCAAGAACGATGAGTGAAATGAATGATCAATTGTACTGCTCAAGACCAATTTACCCTTTAGTTTTATCATCCAGTACCCCCAGAAACACTTGTTTATTTGATGGTCCCTAAGAAGATCCCATGTTTTTCTCCTGGCTCATCTTTGAAAGTAGAGTTAACAAGACATCTCCTTTATGAGAATTCACTGAATTCACAAGTGGAAGTGGCATTTCCCTCCTTTTGAAAACCACAGCTTATCTGTGACCGTATCACATTCTGTGTTGTGATAAACTGTCATTCCCACAGTCCTTGAGGCCAAACTGTATTTTGCACTCCAATTTAAGGGGTAGCGGGGGCGTGGGGGTGAAGGGGGTGCTAATGTGCTACTTTTCCAGTTCTGACCACAGTATCTGCCATTGTACCCAAGGGGGGAGCCTTAAACATAACAAATGAAAATAAGTGTTTGTCAAGTGAATAAATGAAAGAGAAAGGTAATTTATACTGTCCATGCAAGGATTGAAATCTAAGCACCAGGTCTCATTTTAACTTATTTATTTTCTTCACACCAATACAATTTTTCCACAACACATCCTTTGGGATCTTAATAGGCTACTACCAGGTAAAAGATCAAGTGGACAATAAATTTTTGAAATACTGGATATTAAAACACTAAGTCAGTTTTCTTTTTTTTTTAATTTCAGAATATCTGAGATTAATATGCTATTGTGCTTTATAACTCTTGAAAGAGTGGGGTTTGAATATTCAGTAGTTACCAAATTTTTTTAAGTTTCCTTATTTATTTTGAGAGAGGGAAAGACTGACAGAGACAGAGAGCACACGGGGGAGGGGCAGAGAGAGGAAGAGAAAGAGAATACCAAGCAGGGTCTGCACTGTCAGCACAGAACCCAATGCAGGGCTCAAACTCACCAACCATGAAATCATGACTTGAGCTGAAGTCAGAAGCTTAACCAACTGAGCCACCTAAGCGCCCCAGTGGTTACCAAATTTTGACCACAGAACATTTTGTTCTTCCACAGAAGAAACATTGTCCTCTGAGAAGGAAAGCACATGTAGGATTAAATGCTAATTAAATTAGCAATAAATATGGAACAGAAAAAAAAATGAAGTAGAATTCAATTTTATTTACAGGAATAAACTGAGAAGAGGCTACTTCTCATGTTGAATTCTAGGTAGAAAAGCTTTTGTTTCCTTAAATGAAAAGCAGAGCCATTATTAGCCAGATTTTTTTCCCCAAGAATCTAGCAAGATCACAGAGCTTGATCATTCTTTCAGTGGGGGATTCACATGGAATTTTTTTTTTTACTAATGACTAGAATAGGACTCTTAAAATATTTTTCTCCCTTAGAATATGTTGGTTTAGAATTAGTCATCCTCTTTTTAAACTATTACAACGTTAAATGCAAAATTAAAGCATCGCTTTCACTTTATCATTTGCCTCGTTACCAAGGATGTGACTATTCTCCTGTTTAATATGAATCACATTACCCCACATTTTCTGAAAGGCAGCCTGGTTATCCACCTAAACCTTCACGGTAACTTTTCCCGGTCTCCTCTATCCCAGCCTGAAGGCCTGTACCTGCTTTCAGTCTCTCTGAATTTCTAACTTACTTTTTTGGAAATCTGATAATATTTGAAATACCAGTTAAAATCTAGCAATATAATGTTTCTTGTGAATGCTCCCCCGCCAAAAATCTAATAACATTGCATAAAAAAAAGACAAAGTAACAATTTTCTTTCTTCAAAACCACTCAGCTGTGCAATCTTTAGTTCTTTTAGACCTTCAGAAGGTATGATCAGTATGCATAGGGAAAGTCATGTCTCTTACTTAACTTTGCAAGAGTGCACTACAGAGCACTAATAGCTGCATTGCCTTGTTAATAAACTTCAGTCAAAATGCTTTGGGAGATAATTTGATTAAAAAAAAGAATAAAAAACACCGAAGCCGAAATATTGCTTTTATAAGCTGCAAGATCAATTCACCATGTGCTTTTTTAATCAACTGAAATATATACATTTAAACAGAAAACACAGATGACTTAGCATTCTCCCATATCATGCCAGTGAGCGTGACTAGTTCCTTGTAATTTTTTTTTCTAATACTCTCTTGTGCTCTGACTTACGGGGGGAAAAAACTTCCCATGAAAAATGTGTGCTACTTTTCCACTTTTGGCCTTGCATGTGCTTCTTCTCTGCCTTAATTACAATATAAATCAACTGCAAAAAAAGATTTACAGTGATTACACCTCACTTAGAGAGCTGTGAAGATTGATCTGGATGTGGTATGTTTGTCAACCTCTGTGCCTAGTTCTCATCTTAGCGAGTTCCAGAGTGAATCCCAGGACAACATAATATTCAAAAAGAAGTAAAGGTGGGAGGGGAAAGCTCTGGTATGTCACTCTGGTCTTTGTGTTCTCACCGAATATGCCAACGACTTACTCTCAGAAAACTCCAGGGCAAAAGACTTCAAACAATTGTGAACTTTAAACCCATTTACTACCTTAGCAGAAAATATCACCATAGCTACCGAACTGATCCCTGAATATCCCCCCATTTTCTGTCTGTGCACCCAACTGGGTGAAACCGAAATTGCGACAGAAATCTTCCTGTTTTGAATGGATTAATGCTTATCACCACCAGTGAGGACCTATATTCACGTCACTAGTTTCTTGGAACGAAGTTAATCACCCCTTGCCTTTAGGAGGGGTGTCTTTTTTCCAAGGTAAATTCATTCATTAATGTGATCACACCAACCAAAACAGAACATACAGTTAGGAAACAAAGCTGACACAATATAATGTGTCCTTTAAATCTTCCTAATTGCTCACAAGTTTTATAATATGATGAATTTTGGTTAAGTCCTGTAACTTGGCCTAACTTTCTCTACCTCTACGACACGTGTCCTGCCCACCTCATTGCTGTTCAGGCTCTGGTCTAAAGGATCAAACAGATGAGATACCCTGTCTTTTAGATTTATTCGTGTTGGATTTCTTTGAAAGCCAACTTGACTGCTTCATTTAAAAAGTGACCTCAGTGATTCCTTTTTGATGAAATGCAATAAAGCCTCTAATAAATTATTAGGACAGCTATTTGCTAATTTGCCAGTATATCCCTTTTAAAAATGGTCTTATCCTTCCAAACAACACTCCTGAAAAATCATGTTTTCCTGTCCACTTGTTCCCTATTTTTACTGTTTTCCTACAGTGACAGTGCTCCTACTGAATAACCAAGTGCCAAAGATTTTCACGCTCAGCTCAGAAAGGAATGTAATCATACTTTAAAAATAAAGTATATTCTCAAATCTAGAAATTAGCTAGTAATTGAAATTATCATCACAGTATTTTAACTGATGACCATTGAACTCTTTTCTGGCAAACGGCTCATAGAGCATTAATTGCATGTCACATTACAGATCTGCAGAGTTAAGTTCTGTCTTGTCCTTGGGACTGTGAGTTCTAAAGCAACTTTAGAAGTGTCTTTAGGGTACAAAAGAAATCATTAAACTGCAAAAGTTCTATTTGGTCTGAGAGGTATGCACCTCGTTTTCCTTTCTTTATCATTCCCTGTTCCTCAAACCTATATTATCATCTACCACTTTTGACGGTGCTAAGAAGGCCCACCACTTTCTATTTCTAGCCACAGCACCCAAGTATCTGTCTAAGAACACTTCAGAAAACCATTGTCTGCATGAAGCAGATTCAAAAGGTTTTAGAAAGGAAAGTTTATTCTGATTTCTTTCTGATCAAGGTTTGAATGGGGATAATCTGAATTTCTTTATAATCCTATATACATTTTAATGGATTGTTAAAAATAGTTCATAGTAACTGTTACTAATGTACAAATAGGATCCTATTTTTCAGAACAAAAACTATCTTTGTCTCTGGTATCTATCAGCAAATAATATTACTAGATACAATATCTGCATTATGAAGTTTGCAAGACACAAAAGAAAAAAAGTTGATAAAAATTAATGAAAGGTAACTTTGAAAATATGATCAAATACAAAATTTTATACAAACAATCACACAATATAAATCTTACTATTTCAAATTTTATTAGCTCAAAATTGGCCCTATTCTTAATAGTTCATACAGGAGTTGGTTTGACATTGGTTTTGATCTTCATCATGGAAAATTTTTTACTTGTCTAACCGATACTGAAATCAGAATATGAAAAAAAAAACCTTTATCATCTTAAGCAAATAGGCTCTTTGAGCACCTTAGAAACATTCCTACCTATCAGAAATGTAATTATATGCTAATTTAAGATTAACAGAATGCAAACTGGTGTTTTATTATGCAAATCACATATCAATTGTAATTAGCTATTTACTAAAGCAAGATTTAGCTTAGTTAGATTTATCATGCAAAATTAAGATTTAGGGTCACCTGGGTGGCTCAGTCAGTTAAGTGTCCTATTATTGATTTTGGCTCATGGTTTGTGGGATCAACCCCCAGTCGGTCTCTGTGCTGACAGCATGAATTCTGCTTGGGATTCTCTCTCTCTCTCTCTCTCTCTCTTTGTGCCCCTTCCCTGCACATGCGCTCACTCTCTCTCCCTCCCTTTCTCTCTCAAAATAAATAAATAAACTTTAAAAAAAATAAGATTTAGATTCATTATTTCTCCATTTGTCCATCTACTGAATTTTAATACAATATCTCTTTCTGTACACAGACCCACACATCTCAGGTATACAAGATCTAAAGTTTGATTACTGGCAAATGTCTGAAGTAGGAAGCATGCATAGCAAATACAACCACCATGATCTTATTTGCATCTCAATTCATGCAAGTTATCGGTGCTGGTTACAAAATGAAATCATGTATGAATTTTTCCCGTGTGCTGTCTTTCACTTCAAAGATCAAGGTTCAGTCACCATCATCACTGCCATATGCAATCTCCATAATCAAGACAAAGTCTTTACAAACTCTAAAACAGGACCATGTTTCACAATAAAAAAGACATATATTTTTAACCCATTGATTGGTTCAGTATTCTGTATATCCATGATATTCTCATTTCTGACACACCTTTGACTTTGACTATTCTCATGG